>NW_019154121.1:8872268-9059286 GCF_002288905.1 Enhydra lutris kenyoni | reverse complement strand
AAGGGTAAAAGTTAAAAAAATTTAGCAGAAGAAGAGAAAAAAAAATTGAAAAAGAAAAAAAAATTAAATTAACTGCAAGGCTAAAAAATCATGGGGAGAAAGCCATGAGTTCTGTGCTTTGCTTTCTCCTCCTCTGGAATTCCGCAGCTCTCCTTGGTATTGAAACTGCACTCCTTGGTAGGTGAACTTGGTCCTGGCTGGGTTTCTTGTTGATCTTCTGGGGGAGGGGTCTGTTGTAGTGATTCTCAAGTGTCTTTGCCCCGGGCGGAGTTGCACCGCCCTTACCAGGGGCCGGGCTGAGTAATCCGCTCGGGTTTGCTTTTGGGAGCTTTTGTTCCCTGAGCGCTTTCCGTAGAGTTCCGGAGGGCGGGAATGAACATGGCGGCCTCCCGGTCTCCGGCCAGGAGGAGCCGAGAGCCCAGGGCCCCACTCCTCAGTGCACCCACAGAGAACAGCACCCAATTACTCCTGTCACCCTGCCTCTGGCCGCGCTCCGAGCTGACCGAGCCTGCGACTGGTTCAAGGTAACCCCGAGCTTAGAGCTCACTCCTCGGCTCTGCCTCTGTAGCCGGCTTCCCCGTTCTAATACCTGTAAGCTCTGTGACACTCAGACACCCCCGATCCTTCTGTGACCCTGCGGGACCTGAGGCCACGCTGACCCCACCTGGGCTTCACCCCGGTTAAGCCTCTGGAGCGATGTCCCTCAGCAGAACAGACTTTTAAAAGTCCTGATTTTGTGCTCCGTTGCTCCGCCGCTTGCCGGGAGCCAGCCCCTCCCCCCGCGGTCTATCTTCCCGTCGCTTTGGATTCACTTCTCTGCCAGTCCTACCTTTCAGAAAGTGGTTGATTTTCTGTTTCTAGAATTGCTGTTCTTCTTCTCTTCGATCTCCCGTTGGATTTGTAGGTGTTTGCAATCTTTAGATAAGCTATCTAGCTGATCTCCTGCTACCTGAAGTAGTCTCAGCCTGCTACTTCTCCGCCATCTTGACTCCTCCCCCCTTGTCTCCTATTCTTAAGTTCTTTGATATGGGGGGAAACTCAGGAATTTAGCTTATCTACACATTTTACAATTTTAACTGACTGCTCTCATAGGAACAATGTTGTATAAAAACTAATTTTAAATCCCTCTTTCTTATTATCAAATAATTTACAATGTAGGACATTTTAAGGAGGATTTTCTCTCTATTATTGTATATCATCAGAAATAATAATACTGTATTTTCATAATAGATATTCACACTTTCACTTATTCACCTGGGCCTTTTCCCCAGTTAATCCTACATAATGTTGTCATTGATTCATGGGTCATTTTTATTTATACTCATTTTAATCACAGCCTCTGTTTTTTATCCCAAAAATAGGAATATTGGAAGAGTGCTTATTTCCGGGCACTCTTAATTCACTATATAAGAAAAAAAATGCTGTGCTTGAATAATATGCTTTACAGTAAGTTTAATGTGACTGAATGAGGCATGAAGAAACCGTCATGCACTTAGACCTTGAGTAAACAAAATAATACAGACATTTCAGTTAAAATTACCTTCTCATTAAAGATACTCTGCTGACATAAGCTCTGTTCCAATTGTGGCAAACTTGATTTTGTAATCAAGTATTAGCCTTATGGGTTTTCCCAGCAAGCTGCAGGATTTCATAGTGTCACTTTTAGCTGTATAATCAAATGGCTATAACCCAAGATAGCCAAGTGGTCTTAAAAGTCATTCTTAATACAAAATCTTTCTAAATTATTATATTTTAAAAGATAACAGCTCTGAAAATAAAAGAGACTCAAGAGATAAGATCTAATCTGATGGTGAAGGGATTCAAATGTTTTCATAAAAACAAAGTCATTGAGGTACTTGGCATATAGCAGTGGTATTCTGATATTGAGATACCCTTTAATTTAACAAGCATTTATTAAGTGCCTAAACATTGCAGGCCAGAACTGAACTAGACTTGAGAGATAAAAGAACCAACTGGCCATGACTGCCGCCATCAAGAATTCCCAGTGTGGTGGACAGGGTTGGAGATGTGCAATACACTGTCCATACCTGAGGATGGAGAGTAAACTGGGCCCAGTTCGGGAGGATTTTTATACAATGAGTAACGTATTTCCAAATATGCTTTCTTAGGTAGCAAGAGAACTGATGCAAAACTGAGTAATTACTGGAGGTGTGGGAACAAACATTTATATAACTTATTTCATTCTCACATCAAACCTCAAAGGCAGAATTGTTATTGCCTTCCATGGAGGAAGTAATAGAGACTCCATGGCTGAAACATTGTCCCTCATCAACTGCTAATATGTGGCAGGCCTAGGATGCCCACCAGATACATTTGATTTCAAAAGCTTGGTTCCTTCTGCTGTACCACATGGCTCCCCTTCAATGGTAGGACTATTAGGCTGTGTCTAAACAGTGCCTGAGCCTCTGGGAAGGAGAACTCTGAGTCCTGTTTCAGAGGACAGACACAATAAGTTGATCAAATTGGCTACAGCAGAAAAGATAGTCAAGTGACTTGAGTGACTCAAAACTTTAATACAGGAGCATGCCTTATGTGGTGTATGAAAGAAGGTGGCAGCTAACAGATGGGCCGCATGCACTAACTTGCCATCCTTCCTTGCCCAGAGAGTGGTAACACACTGGAGTAGCTCTAATTACACAAAGGGGTGCAGCAATGGCAATCACAGTTGTGCCTAAGACTGTCCATCATATGATGGACATGATGACATGGACATGGACAGTGAATGAAAGGTGGTATGAATGAAAGGACAGGTGAAAAGGTGGTGAAACACTGCGTCTCAACTCTTAGCTCTGTGTACAAGTCCAGGCTCTGCACCTGGTTCCCTGGTGTGAGCTCAGCACCTAACACAGTGTCTTCACACAACAGAGTTTCAATACTTGCTGAAGAAATGAATGACAGCAGCATACAAAAATCCATGTATCTCAATGCAGATTTTAAGTCAGGTCTTTCTTTCTCTGATGATCTGAGGCCAGAGGGTGCGCTTCAGAGTAAGCCCTGGACTCTGATGGAGAAGCTCCTCTATATACCTCCTGGGAACACTCACAGTTTTCCAGGTGAATTCGGTATCTTCATATAATTTCCCTAGGGCTCAGCTGCAGCACCTGTTCAAAGGGCAGCCCTGATGCCTGCCTCAGAATTTCAATGCCCAGCGGCCCTGAGTATGCTCTGCAAGCTCATCTAGGTTTTATTACAAGGAGTCACTGCTTTCTGTCTATGTATATCGAGTTTATAGGTCAGCACAGATGAATAAATGATGTAGCGCATTAGTGCAGTGGTTCAGAACCTCCATCAGCACATGCTGTCTCTCCGCCCCATCAATTCCTAAGCATCAATCTAACTGTCATGGTGAAGAAGCAGAGGACCCACCGGATGTGAAAGAGAATGGGGGTGGAGCAGTAAAGGGAAAGCTGACAGGCGGGGTGTGTATGTGTGGGGAGAAGGGTGGGTGTGCCCTGGGGAGTGTTAGTCTCAATGTGTTCCAGAGGTAAAAAGGAAAAAAGAAACACGTCAGAGATGTAGTACAATACAGGAAAAGCATGTACTTTGGTGACCAACAGGTATAAGTTTATTTTAAGTTTAAATCTTACCTCTGACATTTACTTTGTCATATGACCTTGGACAGGTTGAAGTGAAACAGATCAATTGCAGACACCTCCATGGGTTATGGTAAGATTAAATGGAAAGAATTATGCAGATCTAATGACTTGGCACTTCACAAACACTAGTGACTTACGTTCCTTTTCCTCCCTTCTGAAAGGAGAAACATCCCTTGCTAGTATGCTCTGTAATTTGGGAGCCTTCTCCTCTCCATTCATCTAGAGCCCTTTTTGCCATAACGTAAGTCATTAAGAACTCCATTAACAACCCCAACAACCAGGGTGACTTTTCTGCTTAGCCATTAGAGACATCACCCATCCTGTCTTGACTATATCAGATATACTCAAAAGTTCCCACCATAAAGCAATGCTTTGTCAGAATACTTGTGTGAAGCTGGTCCTGATAGGAGTGGCTTCCATGTATGGAGTACAGAAGAGGGAGGTAGAATTTCACAAGAATGAGGAATGTGGAATTTGGAGTCAGAATCCCTCTAAAATTTTACTCCATCCCCTTCTAACTATATGACTCCAGAAACTTGATTTTGCTTCCACAAGCTTTGGTTATAATATCAATAATATGGGAATGATGATAGTACCTATTTTGCAGAGTTCTCCTGAAGATTAAATGAGATGCTTATGTAAAATAATAGATAGAGTAATACCCAGCCCATGGTAAGCGCTCCACATTTGTTCATTTTTATTGTTATATAGCTGATGCTATATGGAGACTTCTCTAACGCAATCCTCTCAGCCCAGAACAGTGGAGGCAACTGAAATTCAGAGAAGTTGAGGAAGTGTCCTAGGTTCTCACACTATCTTAATTTCTTTACTCACTGCACCTCCCTCCATCAGGGAGTTTCATCAAACCTGCCCAGAGCAGGAAGTCCCCCGCGTGTGGACCGAGAGCTGGATGAGGAGCCTGAGAAACTGTTTGTTTAAGCAGTGGTCACTCCACTTATCAGCTGCACAAAGGGGCAATTCTCCTCACCACTCTATAAATGAGAAGGGTTGACAAGGTGTTTGCTAAGGTCACTCCTGGCTCTGACACACGGATTCCATGCGACAGGCTTGGAGACAGAGAAGCATACGCATCTCATGGGACCTCAATGGGCCTAACCCATAGTGATGACATTACTGGGATCATCACCCTTCTTCCTTCACTTTTCCATTCACAAGGATGGCCCTGTCTTTCCTCTTCCCATAGGGAGCTGAATGAGGTTCTCATTATAATTCAACTTCCTCATCTGGAAAAGTATACTCCCAAACACCAATCATGTTTCCATATGTACAAAGAATAATTCATTTCCTTTTTGCTTCCTTTGATTTGTCATCTTCAGTCTGGGTTGTCACAAGGTAGACTTCCTTGCATATTTTCAGGCCATATCCACTAAAAATGATCACAAGAGTCAGGAGTTGTAAATATTGAAATCATAAATAACATTTTGAATCCTAATTCTAAGGGCAGACTTGAATTGCACCATTCCTAGGAAAGGGTTCCCATATTTGTACTGAAATGATACGTGTAAAAATAATGTCTGAGAAATTTTGTTTAAATTAAAATGCTGGTAATCTCATTGCACTGGCACAAATACATTGATTGCCCTGCAGTATTTAATGTGTATTGATGCCTTGCTATGTCAGGCACTGTGCAAAGAACTTCATAGGACCTATCTCATTTAATCCTTAGAGCATCCTGAGGACACTAGAGTTATAATTAACTACACTTTACAAATAGAAAAAGTGAGGCTTAGACTAGTAGAGGAAGAAAATCTCCAAGATCACACACAGATAATTTCAGCCAAGTTTTGAACCCAGGCCTTTCAGATTCTAAAGGCCAGGGTCTAAATATTTGAGCTATTCTGCTTTCATCTATAGTCATTCATATTTTTATATAGTTTCAACAACAGTAAGCATGAGCTTCTGCTTTTTTTGCTTAATATTTCTATAAACTCTTTCTGGAAGCACTTGAATTCATATTTAAAAACAAAAATAACAAACAACATCAACATTGCCAGGCACTGTGCTAACTACTTTACCATCACTCTCTTGTTTGACCTTCAAAATCATCCTGTAAGGTAAGGAATTATGAATGTCTCATTTTATATATAAAGGAACAAGCTCCAGGAGGTTAAACAACTCACCATGGTGATGGCACTTAGATATAACAGAGCCATGATTTAAACTCAGATCTGCCTGACTGTAGAGCCCAAGCTCTTAACTAAAGCAATACATTGAATAGCATTCTGATAACACTAAAATCTTCTCAGTTTTCTAAAAGGTGCAGAGAAAGCAAGAAGTAATGGGACTCCCTCCAGAAGTGGTATTTTTTTCCATTCTAACCTGTCATTATTCAAGGACTCTGCACTTCCAGTAAAGGCCTAGGACCTCTGCAAACCAAAGACAAGATGAAAAGAAGCTCTGGTCAGGAAGGGGTTTATGATGGAAACCACACATAGCACAGCCTTAAACATCAATAAGGCCACCAATACCTGTCCCCATGGAGGCCCCCTGGAACTCAACAGGAAGGCACAGAGAGTGATTCCTTCAGTTTGGCTCCTCAACGACATCATCTACTACTACTACTACGAGGCAAGCCAGAAGCTGCCCTCCACGGATTACATGTGGTCTTTCCATTCATACCAGGTCTCTCCATTGGCAGAGATGGTCTTCCAGTCATTATCTCCAGCAGATTAACAGAGGAGAAAAGTCAACAAATGCCCACAGATGGTAGTCTTGAGCTCCATAGACAATGTTTGTGGAAGAAATGATAAGGAAACCTCATGAAGTTACGGAAATGGGTTTCAAACTCTGTTATACCACTGCTTACACACGTCACTTCACCCTTTATCAGGTTTGTCCTCTATATATCTGGGCAACAATGCCCCTCTCAAGGCCGTGCAGGGATTGAGATCATCTACACAAGACAGCTGGAACACTCTTTGACCATGATACACAAAGAACACAAATTCTCAGCTCTCCTGCAGTAGTCACCCTTCCTTATGAACATGCATCCCTGAAATCCAAAGACATTCTAATCCAAAACCTCACAAAAGCTGACTCACAGCCCTGAAAGCTGCTGAGCTATCCAGTGGTACCATACACTCTATACAATGTTATGGCGAGAAGTACAGCCATATTCTTTGTAAAAATGATCAGTTTAGAGCCTCTTGCCCAGCCCTTATTAATTTTCTTGTGCAGATGATAAAACAGAAGAGAGCCCGATAGTGCCAAGGCTTCAGACAGCAAAAGCTGAAAGGCAAACTCCCTTTCAGCTGAATTCACTTACACACAGATTTTGCTTAAACACTGGTCATTATGCAGGCTGAGATAAGATTTCCAGATGTGCACATTTGGGAGACCAATCCTGTGTGTTGGAAGAACTGTGTTTTCACTGATGATGAATGATCTCTTTACCCGTGGAATAACTCACACAGAAGATAGGGACGAGCATGTCTGGTCACCACAGGGCTAATCCCCAGTTTTCAGGCACATGTGAGGCTCCTTTCTTGGCTAAGGCAAGACCCCTCATCCATCAATGGAGGGAAATCTGTGTTCTTTAATACTTGAAGTTACTTCTGAAACTTGGAATGCAGGATGGTGGGGTGGCTAGGATTCTGCGTCAGACCCTAGTGTTCCCTCCCCTTATGCAGACTCTGAATCATTCAAGGGAAAAAACACTACTCTTTATCTCCTCTGCTACTTTTTATCCAACTAATAAAACTGGAGTTGTAATCATGAGACCTGTGTCTAATTATAGCAAGGGCTAGGATTATGTAGCACAGTTCAAGCAGGATGGTAAAAGCATTTTTCAAACTAGAGTTCAACCATTCTCTCAAGCTTCTTCCACTCTCATAAGCCAATTCCTGAATGCTAAAATTATTTGAACAGGGTCAGAGCGTGGTGCATTAATAAATGATCAAAGGGTGTGCATTTTCTAATGTCCCTTTGGCCTCAATACAGAAACTGGCAAATATTCCATTAACCACAACCCATGAAGTCATTTTTTAAACTTGAAATATCTCATGCTGGAGGTGGGTCACCAGGATTGCTTAGTTTATGCGCTTGAAAAGTGGATCCTTAAAGAAAAAGGTTGAGATGGATTATTTATGAACATGTGTAAATTATGTAGTGATTTCATTGAGATTTCTGGGACTTCTATGAAGTGGAATGTCCCCTGTGGTGGCCACATCTCATTTAAGCCATCCGTTTCATCTTTTCCTCCACTTCAGAGACTTCCCATATTTTAAGTTCCACTTTGAAACAATAGCTCATTTTGAAATGTAATTTTGAAGTATATTTATTATTATGTGTCTCTGTGTAGTACAAAATGTTGCTTCATATATATATAAAAAGAACCCCATACAACAGGCACCAAGAAAAAGGAAGTTGCAGTTAGAAGTCATCATTGATTTATGATAAGATGGTCAGGGGCAGGGGGGAGGATAATAATACCAAACAAAATCACAGTAAGGAAGAACAATGAGAAAAATCAGAAAATAATAGCCATGAAAACTATATGTGGCATCATTCTTCTAGATGCTTTAAGATACTTTCTTATCTTCCACAAAGGTCAGAGTATTATTAGTTCCATTTTATGAGTAAAACCTTGAGGACCATAAAGTCACAAGTCTTACCAATCCTACATAAATGAATCACTTGCAAATTAGCACCAGAAATCTGCAGAACAAAGTATTATTTTCATCTCAACTGCAGAATAGGAAGATATGAAGTCATTGTGTCTTTTTTTCTTTTTTGTCAGTGTTCCAAGCCATACATCCACATAAACAAGAGAACATTTTAAAATATATTTGTATGGTTAACCTCCATACTCAATATATGTATTTAGGTACCCTATCACACAAATATCTATATAAATGATAAAGCAAAAATATGTGCATAAAATTTTTCATTACAATTTTTGGAAATGACTTTCATGTTTAACAGTAAAAGCTTATATCCATCTAATAAAATATCAAGTAGAAAATTAAAAATAGCAATAGAACCAAATCTTTATTAACATATAAAATATTTTTCTTCTATTGCCAAGAGAAAAATAACACAGGCTTCAAACAGTACTCAAATTATAGTATTTTTATAAAGAAAAACTATGGAGAATCCTGAGAGATCATACACTAGACTTTAATAGTAGTTAACTTTGGTTTTGTTTCCTCTGTAAATCTCCAGGTTTTCCAATATTATCATATTGAGCTTTAGTATAGTTGTAATTAGGGAAAAACTGCAAACCACATTTTGTGAAAAGGCCACATCCAGTAGTACTTATTGATTAAAGGAGCATATGGATTCTGGGTACTCTCTTCTAGAACGTGTCAAATTTTGCACCAGGTTAAATACACATTTTGATGCTTTGATCATCAAGTTCAAAATGGGAATATCACATCTGAAAAGGCCTCTTTTTAACTGGCAAATTACCCATGGACTTCAACATGAACATGTTATGAGGATTTATCTATACTTCTATAACTCAAGAAGAGTTGGGACTGAAACGTATGAGGGGATACAGCATAAGGTTTTAAGGTTATCACTCAATGTCTAAGTTGAATCAACAGTTTAGCCTAATTCAACCAATATTTATTGAATATACAATATATGCCAGGCATTCTGCTGGGTGAAAGGAAAACAAATATGAATAAGACAGTTCTTGAAACTCACAGTCCAGTATGGAAGGCTGTGTATACTATAGGAAAGCAAAAGACACTGTGTTAAATCAGAAAACAGGCATCCAAATCATACTAAGGATTGAGAAGCAAAAAAGTTTCCATGAAGGAGATGATGCTGAACTGAAGAATCAGTAGAAAATGAAGCAGGTAAAGAGAAAAAGGAAGATCACTCCAGGCATAGGGGACTGCACAAGAAAAAAGGGGAGAGAGGGAATTTTTAAAAAGACAAAATCTAAGTCCTGCTAGCACATAACTCATGATGCAGGTAGTGATGGGGACACAGCCTGGACAAGTAGGCAAAGGTTGGATCTTGTAGTTACTTGGTTATGGAAGAAAAGGAGGGGCTTGGAACAGGTGGTGAGATTTGGGAAGACTTTTAAATACCTGACTTGGGTGCGTGGTTCAGTGAAACCTCTCACTGAGATAAGAATAGCAACAGTAATAATAGTGTGCACTTCTTGAGATCTAAATATTTGTCAGGACCTGTGCTAAACACGTTCACATATGACTCACTGAACCCTCACAGTGAGCTTATGAGCCAGGGTGATGCTAAGATGTTAGGAGATAGTGACCAGAGGCAGGTGAACAGGCTGTGTGGGAGGAGCAGACATTGAAATCAGGTTTAACCATGTTGAGTTCAAAGGAAATACAGAGCCTCGAGAAGGAAATGTTCATCATCAGGAGGAAGCTAGAGTCTTACACGAGAGGAGAAATTAAGGGTAAAGATGTAGATTTGAGAATAATTTGTATATAAGGATTCCTTCGAAAAAACCATGTTCAAATTGTTGCTAATGTGGGTGAAATAGTAGTGTGAGAGAAGGTGGGTTATAGACAGAGCCTCCGGGGAAGTAACAACATTAGAGGGATGTGGAGGAGAATTTTTAAGGACACTGAAAAGGAAGAGTCAATGAATTGGGGGAGAGAAGATACCAAAAAACAAACAAACAAACAAAAACAGACAAAGGCAGTTCTTAGGAAGATTAGTACAAAGCATCAATTCTGACAAGAGGTCAAGTAAGATAAGGAC
The DNA here is from genome assembly GCF_002288905.1 of Enhydra lutris kenyoni. Lineage (NCBI taxonomy): Eukaryota > Metazoa > Chordata > Mammalia > Carnivora > Mustelidae > Enhydra > Enhydra lutris. The sequence continues at coordinate 9,048,964 of NW_019154121.1, read as the reverse complement.
CAAAATAGTGCAGTCAACAAGGTGTAGGAAGGATGGAAGAGACACTGCCGATGACAGAGGCTTCAGCGGGAAAGAAGTGAAGCCAAGGACACAGACACTCCCACTACTAAGATGTTTGCATAAGAATCAGGAGAGTGAGATAAACCTGTAGGGTAGGAGAGTGGCAGCAGGGATTTTGCTGGTCTGTCTTATGGGCCTGCAGAATACTGAAAAAAGGTTCTAGCTGGAAAGAAGGAGCTAATCTAAAGACAGAGGAAACTGAAGGGAGGCAGTAATTTTTTAAAAGACTTCATTTTGGGGGGCTGTTTTGACTTCAGAACAATATCAAACAGAAGATATAGAAATTTCCCACATACTCCCTGCCCCTAACATATAGAAAGTTTCCCCCTCTACCAAAATCCTAAACCAGAGTGGTATATTTATTACAAGTGATGAATCTATCACCCAAAGTCCATTGGTTACATCTGGGTTTACTCTTTGCATTGCACATTATATGGGTTTTGACAAATATACAATAAGATGTATCCACCATTATAAGATCATACACAGTAGTTTCACTGTCCTAAAAATTTTCTGAGCCCCACCTGTTCATCACTCTCTCTTCTATGACCCCTGGCAACAACTGCACCTTTTACTATCTCCATAAATGTACCGTTTCTAGAATGACATACAGTTAGACTCATGAAGCGCACAGGCTTTTCAGACGGCCCCCTTCACTTAGTAATATGCACTTAATGTTCTTCCATGTCTTTTCATGGCTTGGTAACTTCTTTCTTTTCAGTGATAAATAATATTCCATTGGCTGGATGTACCACAGTCTATTAATCCATTTACCTTTTGTGGAACATTTTGTTTGCTTTCAGGTTTTGGCAATTATAAATAAATCTGCAGTTAACATTTGTGTGGGCATAAACGTTCAACTCATTTGAGTGAAGGAATACAACTGCTGGATCATATGGTAAGAAAGAAACGTTTTTAAGAAATCGTCAGACTGGGCACGCCTAGGTGGCTCAGTCAGTTAAGGGTCTGCCTTTGGCTCAAGTCATGATCCTGGAGTCCCAGGACTAAGCCCCATGTTGGGCTCCCTGCTCAGCAGGACTGTGCTTCTCCCTCTGCCCTTCTTCACTCTCGTGCTCTCTCTCTCTCTCTCTCACTTTCTCAAACAAATAAATAAAATCTTTAGGGTGCCTGGGTCGCTCAGTTGGTTGGGTGACTGCCTTTGGATCAGGTCATGATCCCGGAGTCCTGGGATGGAGTCCAGCATCGGGCTCCCTGCTCGGTGGGGAGCCTGCTTCTCCCTGTTACTGCCCTCTCTCACTATTCTATGTCTTGCTCTCTCCAATAAATAAATAAAATCATAAAAATAAAGAAACAAATAAATAAAATCTTAAAAATAAATAAGTAAATAAAAAATCTTAAAAATAAATGAAACAAGATGGGATCGGGAGGGAGACAAACCATAAGAGACTCTTAATTTCACAAAACAAACTGGGGGTTGCGGGGGGTAGGAGGGTCGGGAGAGGGTGGTGGGGTTATGGACATTGGGGAGGGTATGTGCTATGGTGAGAGCTGTGAAGTGTGTAAACCTGGTGATTCACAAACCTGTACCCCGGGGATAAAAATACATTTTAAGTTTATAAAAAAAATAAAAAAAATTAACGAAAAAAAAAAAAGAACTACTGAAAAAAAAAAGTATACCACCAAAAAACCCCCAACCAAACAAAAATGTATCCCACAGACATTCAATGGGTTTGAATCTAACAGTATGAAAAGCTCATTGTTGTAATTTCAGATTCTGTGTAGCAATTAACCTTAAAACAACTATCATTTTCAAATTTTGGTGAGGAGAAAATCCATGATTATCTGAGATGGCTACTGCAATATTATTGTCTTTTCCAACTATAAATCTGTGTGAGGCTGAAATTTCATCATATACTTCAACCAAAACAACACATCGCACCAGACTGAACGGAAGCACATATGAGAACTGGCTATCTTATGTCAGGTAATAAAGAGATGTGCAAAAATGTAAAACAATGCCCTCCTGTTAAATAATTTTCTTCTTGGAAAAGATCACTTTTTCATAAAAATATGCTATTTGTGTGAAAATGTAATCAATTATTTTTAAATGAAATAATAAATATTTTTAAAACTTAAAAAATAAATAAATAAATAAATAAAATGTTTAAAAAGAAAGAAAAAAAAAAAACTGCCAAGCTGTATTCCAAAGTGGCTGTACCATCTTTGAATTTCCACTAGCAATGAATGAAAACTTCTAGGAAACAAATTTTAGTGAAATTCAGTGACATTACTGCAACCAGATTTTTGTTCAACCATCACCAACTATACTATTTCCTAAATTTTTTCATCATCCCATACAGAATGATTGCACCCATTAAGCAATAACTTCCTATTTCTCTTCCCTAAGTCACTAGTAAATTTGGATCTATTTTCTTCTTTATAAATTTGCTTACTCTAGATATCTTACATCTCACAATATACATACAACATTCGTCCTTCTGTGACTAGCTCCTTTCACTTAGCACAGTGTTTTTAAGGTTCATCCATGCCGCAGCAGGTACTAGAACTTCATTCCTTTTTATGGCTGAATAATGCTACATTGTATGGATATGCGAATTTAGTTTGTTCATTCATCTGTTGAATGGGCACTTGGATTGTTTCCACCTTTCCACTATTGTGAACAACGCTGCAATGAACATTCCTGTATAAACATCTGTTTGAGTCCCAGTTTTCAATTCTTATTATATTATATAATAATATATTATTATATAATATTATATATGTATATTTGAATGGAATTTCTGGGTCATATGATAATTTTATGTTGAACTATGTTTAACTATCTTATTATATTATAATTATATTATTATATATTATATTATACATTATATATTATATAATTATATTACATTATATTATCAATAATATAATTGATATTATATTATCAATTCTTATATTATTATATAATATAATTCTTATTATATTATATTTATGTATTTATATTTGAGTGGAATTTCTGGGTCATGTGATAATTTTATGTTTAACTATTTGAGGACCCAACCTGTTTTGTATTGAGGCTGCAGTATTTTACATCCACATTCCCACAAGGTAACTGAATTTTGAAATACAAGCAGGTATTACTCAGGTGAAAAATGAGTGGGAGGACATTCCTTATAAAAGTAGATTTTAGTGTAAAGCCACAAAGATGAAATAAAGTATGGCAATTCTTGGAAACACATGGAGTTCAATATAGATGATCTCCACCAGGCAATAGTTAAGGAATGGCTGTAGTATAAAGGCAAAGAGCATTCATGAACAGTACTGTGCTCTTACTAAGGAACTTAAATTGTTTCCACAAAGTAAATGAGATATTTTGAAGGATATGTGCTTTAGAAATACTATTTTGCCGGTTTTGTAGAGAGTTGTAGAGACCAGGGGAAAACCGAGAATGTTGACAGATCTTTACGAATACCAGACCCCATGGGCTTCAAGATTACTTAAAAAAGAAAAAAGAAGAGACCTTAATATTATAATTTTCTAAAGCCCATCATGTGTGTAAATACATTTGTTATATTATTTCCTAACCAGAGCATGTTATTCTAATTGCGAACAGTCTAAGGAAAGAATCAAGAAGTCAACAAGTCAGCAATAAATTATCTCACAAATCCTGCTGATCTTTTAAAAAACAGACATTTTTCTGACACCAAAACAATAACTAAGATCATAAATATGTGTTGCTATGTCAAGTCAATAATTCGGGTTTGTTAATGAGGCTGGACCTGAAGTGGGGACGATGACCTAAAGTGGAGATAAAGATGGAAAGGAATGGATATATTGATTAACATCATATAAAATTAGCAAAAAAGGAGAGAAATAGGGAATGGCAACATGGCTCCTAAACATCTGATCGTACCTTCACTAGAGGAAGGGAGACAGAATGAAGAGAAGAGCTGAAGGCAGAGCGGGACCAAGAACCAAGTATCAGTTCATACATGATTAGTTTATACGGCAGTGGGTCATCTTACTGGAATTTCCAACGACAGCTATGCACGACTAGACTTCAGGAGAACATGATGGACAAAAGAAGCTGGGAGTTATTAGAGTATAGGTTGATAAATCTACTACTAACCCTGTAAATGGTAGAACCAAAATTCAAAGACAGATGGATTTGACTCTAAATGTTATATTCTTTCTTCCAAATATTCTCACTCCCAGTCATGCCATCATGACCAAGAGTAACTCTTAGCCTGATTAAATCATTTATGAAATATACATAAATGGCAAAAGAGAAGAAGACATAAATGAGAATCCTGAGGAACATCGACATTTAAGGCTGAGTAGAAGAAATGCAGAAAAGAGAAAGGAAACCAGGAAGATGTGGTTTCACACACATGAAGAGCTTTAAGGTTTCAGTAAGAACGCTTGCCACAGAAAGCGATAACATTAGGATTAAGAAGTCTCCCTTGACTGGAGACCGCTGTGACCCAGGGAGGGCCTTTTCCACAGAGAACAGGGATGAAAGGCAGACTGCTGAAGGTTGAGGAATAAATGAGGGGGGGAAGGACAACTTAAAAGTAAAGGGAAAGGGGTGCCTAAGTGGGTCAGTCCGTCGAGCGTCTGCCTTTGGCTCAGGTCAGGATCCCTGGGTCCTGGGATCCAGATGTCCCGCACTGGGCTCCCTGCACAGTGTGGAAGCTGCTTCTCCCTCTGCCTGCCGTCCCCCTGCTTGCACGCTCTCTCTCTCTCTCTGTCAAATAAATAAATAAAATATTTTTTAAAAAGAAGTGAAGGAAAAGAGAGAGGGCAAGAGATAGAGAATTAGCAAAATAAAGGAAAGGAAGGAGTTTCTTATGATTTTGTTTTATACTCATGGAGGGACTGGAGTTTTTTGCTGAGAGAAAAGGAATGGCAGAAGTTGGAGAAACAAACCAGAGGAATAGTGATGAATTGAGTCCCTGGGGGGAAAGAGGTGCCAGAGCACAAACGGTTGGATTAGCCTCCACTTCTCGGAGTCCCTTCTCACCTACCAAGATGAGAATGATATAAAGAGAGGGGAGGAGATAAAGCTCTTACCTCATATACAAGTTAATTGCCTCTAATGCTACATGGATTGTACTGCACTCACCAGACCCTGTGGACTTAAAGATTATATTAAAAAAGAAAAAAAGAAGAGGACCTTAGCATTAGTTTTCTAAAGCCCATAACATTTGTAAATAAATCTGTTAAATTATTTCCTAACCACAGCATGTTATTCTAATTGCTAGTAGTCTAAGGAAAGAATCAAGAAGTCAACAAGTCAACCTATCAACTCTCTCGTGAACCCTGCTGATCTTTAAAAAACAGACATTTTCTGAGGCCAAAACAATAATTAAAATCATAAATATGTATGGCTACATCAAGTCAAACAATTGGAAAATGCAAACTCATTAAGAATATTTTAATCATCTCATTACTTCTGTGTCATAGTTGTATATAAATAATTTTAATCGTTCTACAGTTTATGTGAAACATTTGAAAAGACGAGTTGTTTTTTTGTGTCTTTTTTCCCCAAGGCAAAGCGGTACCTGACTGAAACTGGGGTACTTCCTATGGGATAAACCTTTCATAAGGAAATAGAATATGGAAAGGCATATGGATGTAGTGACATTTTGGTTTAATTATGGAGACCACTGTACAAACAACTGTTGTGAATAACAAAACAAGTCTAACTCCAGGTTGTTATAAACAGAGAAATGAAAATCTCAACCACAGATGATACCTCTAATATATGATGCTGAATGTAGCCTTGGAAATTCACTTTTACTTACTTTCACCTCAGAGTCACCGGCCTCTGGGAAAGGGGTGGGAAATAGACCCGTTCGTCTGAATTGCGTCAGCAATCAAGGCAATGGATGGAGGCGTATAGACACCACCTCTCTCTCCGTCTCTCCTCTCCCTCCTCACTGCCCCACTCCAGGCTGGTCTCCAGTCTTTGTTTCCAACCTCAGACACAGGAAAAAGGAGTAAGCTTTCCAAAATGACAAATAAATATTCGCGCTGAGTTTCAGTCTTTAGCTTTACAACGTACTGCATAATGTTGTACCACTAGCCTCTGGCCAGGTGCGACAAGATGTATTTTCAGAGTTGGTGGGCAGCAGGGATAATGGGAACGAGGCCTTGCTTCACATTCACCAGAGAAACAAGCAAGACACCTCTCTTGGTGGACCCGAAAGTGTCACTGCCACAAATCAGCAGAAACGCTCAGTGCACGCAGAGCAAGGCTAGTATTCACAGGGGACGAGTGGTTGATATTTCACTGGGCACACTGCAAGCCCAGATAAAGGCTTTCTGCTTTCATTTATTTATTTTTTTTAAATTCCAATCTTCTTAGAAGCCTAAGGACTGTTTAACAAATATGCACATTTTAAATTTGCTCTTTATAGACTTAAAGAATAAAGTCTATATATTAAAAATATACTTGGCCATCACTTCCCACGCCATCCCGCCAACCATGCCTTCACCAAGAAGCCAACACAAAGGCTAACCTAACCCCCAACCAGCTAAGAGAAAGTTGTTTTGAATAGAAAAAAATGTGTTCAAGAAATAAAAATCACCACATCCTAAGGCAAAAAAACCACCAGATGATAAAGAAGGATTTTAGCTTCAAATGGTAAAACAAAAAGTGCATGCATCATGTGGGCAGCAAAGGAATAATTTTTATTCTGTAGCCAAAGTTGTTGAAGCACCTGATGGTGGAGATGGCAGTTACCTTCAAAGAAGCTTGTAGACCCCACCTTTGCAGAAGGCTAGGTCTCCCTGTCTACACTCCCAGTGCCATCTCACCCTCCCTCCTATGATCAGAGGACCTCACTCATCAACCTCAGACAACCTGCCCGGCAAGTGCCCATCATTCCTGAGACAGGGAAGAGTGACTGTTAGTCTAGCTTTTTTTCAGAACACTGAACGAACGGCCAGAAGAAACCTGAACCATACCCAACACCTGTTCTTTCATTCTGTCTGCCATTCAGCAGACAATTCACCTGGACACATGGACCAAACACTCAGTATGTGCTTAGCACTGTGCTGGGAAACACAGACATGACGGCTACCCTGACGGGGCTTACCGTTGAGTGGGATCAACACGTACTGATCTAGTAAAATAATTCCAGGGCTTTGAGTGCTTAAGACTGGGCTCTACTTCCAACTGGGATAGAGTGCATGCGGGGATGGTCAGCAAACCCAGCTCTGAAAAAGCTAAATTTGAACTGAGATCTCAACAAGGAATAAGAGTGATGTAGGACGAGTGCCCCCAGGCAGAGGAAAGAGAGTATGGAAAAGCCTTGAGATAGGAAGGAGCATAAGATAGTCAAGGAAGCGACCCAAGGGACTGAAGAGCAGAAAGGCAGAAAGGAATCCGAAGCAGACACTCCGTCAATGTTGCCAGTGAGCAGGTAGTGGATGAGGGAACCCAGGAATGAATAGGTGTCTAGTTACTCAGGCATCTGGCATTCAAAGCCATTCATTCAAGCAAGGATACTCAAGCAAATTGCCCTTGCTTATTAGTCCTTTGGACTTCTCCCAGTCTACATTTTTTAAATTCAAGTTTTAGGGATGCCTGGGTGGCTCAGTTGGTTAAGGGTCTCCCTTCAGCTCAGCTCATGATCCCAGAGTCCTGGGATCCAGTCCTGCACCAGGCTCCTTGCTCAGCAGGGAGTCTGCTTCTGCCCCTGCCTGCCGCTCCCTCTGCTTGGGCTCGCGCTCTCTTTCTGATTGATAAATAAATAAATAAATAAATAAAATATTTTTAAAAAATAAAATAAATGGGCATCTGGGTGGCTCAGTTGTTAAGCGTCTGCCCTCGGTTCAGGTCATGCCCACATCTGGCTCCCTGCTCAGTGGGAAGGCTGCTTCTCCCTCTCCCAGCACCCTGCTTATGTTCCCTCTCTCGCTGTGTCTCTCTCTGTCAAACAAATAAAGAAAAATCTTTATAAATAAATAAATAAATAAATAAATAAATAAATAAATAAAACTCAAGTTTAAATTAGGGAGTGGAAAAATTAGAGAGAGGAAGAAAAAAAAGAGAGTCACCCTCTCCAATGTCTTCAAACTGAGCCATGAACCTTCCTATATTATTACCACCATCACACTATAGGAGAGCAGTGTACCAGGCACCTTCTTTGCAGCTTTTATATACATTATATTATCCAATCCATACAACAACCCTTCAAGGTAGCTATTGTTTCTCCTAATTTTTAAGATAAGGAACAGAAAGTTTTAGTTACCTTACCTAAGTCCTGAAACCTGAGCCAATGCTCTAACCTTTATACCAGCGATTCTCATCCAGGACCAACTGTGCCCTCAGGGGAATATTTGGCCATGTCTAGAGACACCTTTGGGTGTGACAACTTTGGGGGAGGGTACTATTGACATATACTGAGCAGGGGCCCAAGATGCTGATAACATCCTATAACACATAGGGCAGGCACTTATAACAAAGAATTATCACACCCAAAGTATCAATAGTGTTGAAATTGAAAAACGCTGCTTTACACCGTTCTGCCTTTGAATATATATGTATTTTTTTCTTTTTTTTCTTTTTTTTTTTTTGCATCTCAACTGATGCACTTGTCAGCACCTGTAGGGAATTGTGAAACTATTAAATGTTGGTTTTCTGCCAACTTGTTTTCTCTCTCCAGGAGAGAATACAGTACATGGCACAAAATAAGTGCTCAGTTATCATTTGTTTATTGCTATGAAGTCAGGTGATACAATTATGATAAAGGGAAACAATGACGTCCAGTGGAGAAAGAGTATGGGAAATAATTTTAAGGCTAAGTGGCATGCAGTAGTCTAAGGCCTTGTTTCATGCTCTGGCGTGGACTTTTTCTCTTTATAATCAGACTGTCTATAAATATTCATGAGGGGGACCTTGCCAAGACAGAAGGAAGAATGCCAGGATGGTAAGATTTAAAACCCTCAAAATGTGACAGATTTTTCAAAAATACAACTGTAGTTGGGTTCCCGGGTGGCTCAGTTGGTTAAGTGTCTGTCTTCAGCTCAGGTCATGATCTCTGGTCCTGGGACAGAGTCCCGCATGGGGCTCAGGGGGATGTCTGCTTGTGTCTCTGCCCCTCCCCCTGCTCATTCTCTCTCTCTCTCTCTCACACACACACACACAAATAAATAAATAAAATCTTTAAAAAAATAAAAATGCAAATACAACTACAGCAACAATATGGTCTCCAGAGCAGAATAAACTTCTTCACCTATACTGGAGATTAAAAAGATGTTATGTAAAATGACACAGCCACTTTGAAAAGAGATTTGTCAGTTTCTCAAGAGGCTAAACAGAGTCATATGACCCAGTCATTCCACTCCTAGGTATATACCCAAGAGAACTGAAAACGTCTGTCCATACAAACGCCTGTACATAAGTGTTCACAGTAGTACTATTCGGATAGCCAAAGAGTGGGGGTGGACCCAGATTTCTGCAATTGATGAATGATTTAATGTGGTATATCCATACAATGGAATATTTTTCAGCCATATAAAGTGAAAATGCGCCATATATGCAACATTGATGAATCTTGAAATCTTTATTCTAATTGAAAAAAGCTATATCAGAATGGTGTCATTATATGACACCATTTATGTGAAACGTCCAGAGTCAGTCAGTCCACAGAGACAGAAAGTAGATTCACCGGTGCTAAGAGCTGCGGCAGAGAGAATGGGGAGTATCTGCAAATAGGAATGTGTTTCTTTTTGGGGGGTAATAAAAATGACCTAAAATTAGATAGTGCTGATGGTTGCACAACTTTGTAAATACACCAAAAAACACCTAATCCTACACCTATAAGGGATTTCATGGAATACATATTCTATCTCAGTAAAGCTATTACTAAAAAAAGATATTTAAAGTATTTTACTTCCTTCAGTGATGGGATCCACTACTACTCACATCATTCTTGGTACTATATCTTCAAAGTATTATTGTTTATCTTTGAATGGGTAATAGAGTGATTACAAATTCACTCAGATTTTGTCACTACTGGGCATGGCTTCTGAGGCTGATGTTGCCTGCCTACTTAGGACTGCAGACTTGGCAAGATTTCCCTCTCTGCTGTTCAAAGAGTTAGGTGTATGTATGCTTTCCTCAAGAGGCCACATCTTTAGAATAACACCCATTATGAACTGGCCTGGGGAGGTCATAGGATCAGACTAGACAGAACTGAAAGCTAAAAAGGGACAACCTTATGTTATTTAATCAAATATCTCTGACGTTTTTCTTGCAATTTTTTAAAGTCTTTGCCTACACTGAGAGTACCTGTTTTCTTTTCTTTCTACATCAATGCTCAAATCCTTTCAGGATTACCAGGAAAATTATATTTTGAAAAAACAAACAAACAAACAAACAAAAAACAAAAGACAAAAAATAAACCCAACATCTACTGGCAGCTTCAAACTAACTAATCTCCTGATGTTCCCATCCTAGTTTTCATTAACCACATCATTGGGGAGAGCTTTAAAGATTAAAATTTGAAGGATACTAGGATCTTTCCCACCTTCACCCTTTCTCAGGAACCAGAGCCTTCCCTTCATTCTCCATTTCATAGCCTCAACAGCCAAAACCTGCCAGGGAGGAAAGAAGAAGGAAGTAGACCCTTTGATTTCCTCAATGTCCTTTTTTGAGCCCAGAATGCTTGGTTCTTTTACCCAATTCAGCAGAAAAAGGAAAGACTACCACAGATAGGCAAGTGGATTCTAAGATTCTCATTAACTTCTATAGCCAAAGTTATGACTACAGGTAGATACAAGGGACAATGAATTTTGCAGACCCTTGGGCAGCTCCAAGATATCATCTGGAGCTCTAAAGCACTTATCACACATGTGTTTTCAGTGATGTCTGCACATGTACAGCCTCATGAGACATGAGGTCATCTTTCCATGAAAATACAGAATCTCACAGTTGTGAGAAAGCTAAGTAGGAAGATTTGTATTTCTCCTCCAAAAGAAATTATCTAGCCCTCATTTGCATAGCACCATTAATGAGAAACTCATTACATGGCAAATAATAATTTGAACTTCATTCCCTCCCTGTTTGAGGATTAATGTAACCAAAATGAAGAGCATGTTCCAGTCTAGACTATAGTTATAGGGGCGCCTGGGTGGCTCAGTGGGTTAAAGCCTCTGCCTTTGGCTCAGGTCATGATCCCAGGGTCCTGGGATCGAGCCCCACATCGGGCTCTCTGCTCAGCGGGGAGCCTGCTACTCATCCTCTCTCTCCACCTGCCTCTCTGCCTACTTGTGATCTCTGTCAAATAAATAAATAAAATCTTTAAAAAAATGTTTAGACTATAGTTGTAGCTTTATCTCTTCCTACGTCATTAATATTACTATTATTTTTCCATGACTCCCTTTCTGTCATTATTCCCATCCTCCCTCTCAGCAAAGCATCATGGATCAGATAGAAAAGACAGAAAGGATGTGTTAGACCTCATCCCACCTCAAGCCCTGAATTCAAGCGCCCAAACAATAGCGCAGAGCAGTTGGTTAGCAAACACTATCAAGCCCCACACATCCTTAAGGAGTGAGCTTGCTGCCATCTAAAACTTATCCATGAGGGGCTCCTGGGTGGCTCAGCCAGTTCAGCATCTGACTCTTGTATGGCCCAGGTCATGATCTCAGGACTGTGAGATTGAGGGTCATGTCAGGCTCCATGCTCAGTGTGGAAGTCTGCTTGAGATGCTCTCCCTCTGCCACTCCCCCACCTCTGAAATAAATAAATAAATAAATAAAATCTGCAAAATTTGAAAAAAATTTTATCCAAGAAATTTATGTTTCTTGCAAAATTTGGATAAATTATGCAATTTATGCAAAATTTATCCAAGAAACAGAAAGCACCAGGCTCTGACCATCTGATGGTTTGAGTGGCACAACTCAGAAGGCTGAGTTAAATCCAGCCTTTGCCCTTAAGAGGGGGCCTTAAGGAGATGTGGGGCAGAGCATGCATGAGCACCCAGAGAAGATTCCAAGCAACAACACAGCCTATCATTCTGTTTTAGGATTTCATTTAGATTGGGAGAGAGGGACCTGATTTCTTTAATTTTACCTTATATTAAAGGTCCTAAATTGGTTGACTGGAAGGGAAAGACAAGACAAATCAATCTCATTTTTACTGAGAAACTACAATATGCCAGGCCTGGTGCCAGACATACCATTATTCACTCCTCACAAAAGCAATGACTAAACCTAGAGGTGGAACTAAGGCCTGGGCACTGAGTCAAAACCCAAGAATCAGCTTAGTTATGGAAGTGCTCTCCGGTGCTCACTGTCCCCAGACGGACAAGTCAGACCAACGGGTGTCAGCTACCCCCTGGCTCGCTGGAGGTCTCTTGTCTTAAAGCCACTGCAAGCAAACTGACTTATGTAAGCAACCTAACACAAGCCGTAATGCTGAGATAAAGAAATCCAAGAGGAATTCCTCCTACATGCCTGTGACACCAAAATGAAGCAAAGAACCCCAGATGAGTCCCTCCATGAAACCAGCAAAATGAGCACATCAAGAGTCACTATTCTGTCGCTGGGACAGTCTATGCTCTCAACACCATTCAGTTAATATTTATTGAGTCTATAATGTGTACAATGTGCCAGGCATTGTGATACAAATGGGGCTTTCAATGATCGTTAAAAATTAGTTTGTGTCTTAAGGAATTCAGACTCGTTTAAGGTGGTATGAACACACAGCTAGCTCTCTGGGTTGAGATGCTGCTGAGGGTTGTAATAGAATGAAAATGGGGTGGTTTAAGGCAACCTAAAGGATGGACAGATTAATCCCTATTGAACATCCAGAACAGCTTCCCAGATCTGGACATTAAAAAGGCCAAAGACTGAAAAGCAGCGCAGGACATTCCATGTAGACAAGACAGCATAAGAAAGGCACAGAAGTATATAGTATGTAGCAGTATAGAAGTAAATAGCAAAAAATCATGTGGATGATTTAATTAGGAAGGGCATGTCAGGCTAAAATGTTTGGCCTTGATTCATGAAGGAATGAAAAACCAGCAAAGTTCTTAAGCAGAGTCACAACATGATCAACACTATTTTCAAAGGTAATGAGTCAGGAAAGCCAGGGAGGGCATAAGAGAGGAGGTGAATTTTTAGCTGAGTCTTGAATAATATTTCAAAAAATAAGAATATTAATCAAAAGAAAGACAAAACCCCTTCCCCAAAGATGATTAGACACAAAGGCAGCAGAGCCCAGGTCACATTCTAACAACATCCTGGAATCTAGTTTATCCAGGTTTTAGATGGTACATACAACAGGAAGGGTAGAAGCAGAGCATGAAACTCCGTGAAAATAAAAGCAAAGTGTTTATTAGAATTTCTCAAAAGATGCTGAAAAGCTACCAGTAGTTTTGCTTGGATTTTGCTGATTAAAGTGCTGCTTAATGAGACTGAAACTGGCATCTAGAGATAGGAAAGTTTAGAGAAAGACAATGGAAAAGAGGAGATCAGTGGAATGTCATAATAACAATGGCTAACTTTTATTGAACACATAATTACTGTTATATGCATTGTTTCATTCAACATTTACCTATGAGGTCAAAGCTTATTTGATCTGAGTTAAGGAACTCATTTGAGAGACTGGCTAAATTTTACTATGGCTCACAGCTAGAAAATAGCAGAAAATAGCAGAACAACCCCATTCCATCTGAAATTGGAAGATGGACATATGGTAAGGATCTAATAAAAAATGGGTGAATGACTTTGGTTGAGCCATCTCAACTCTGAGGCCTAAATTTGATACCATCTATTCAAAATGTCTTTTCAGCTCAAAACTGATATATTTTTTGGCTTCTCAATGCTATGGATTATATTCATTTGTGAGTATATCTTACTCCACGTTTGGGGTGGGGAGGCAGGAAATGCATCTCATTTATCCTTGTGTTTCTCACAAGATGTCCAGCACACTCTCTACCCTGACGACAGGCCTGATAAACATAGAATGAATGGATGGATGGATGAAGGGGTAAGAAGCACTTGCTAAGGGATCTACTTTCCATTTTGGCACAGGTAAACTTCAGTGACTTTTCATGAACTATCCAAAGCATATAACTGACTCAGGGTTCTCAATCAGATAATTCCTCCCATTTTCTTTTCTGATGAGAATCTTTATTAGTTATGACTTAATTTAATCATTACATTCATATTCTCTTTATAGAAGCCCAGGGGCTCTAAGGTGGTGGGTTCCCTTTAATTAAATTTAATCAAATAATAATGATTTTTAATTTCTTAAAATTGGGATCACTGAGCATATAAGAGGCCTTATTTAATGCAATTTTATGATGACATTCTTATTTCTGTGTTAGAGGAGACATGCATGGACTAGGTATCCTCACTGCAAGATTTAGTGCAACTGGGAAGTCTATTTAAAAATAACTTTCACACCAGCCTGATCAACTCACTAAAATTCCAGCATTGGTATCTTATTTCTTTGGGTCAGCAAGGGCTCTCTTTTAAAATGCAAATGACTCATGTCAGGGAAAGCAAAACCTTAAGTGATCCCTTCTATCTCTTTTATCTTTTCTGTGCAGGGAAAAAGCAAACTTATTATTTGCAGACCAACATCTACACATCAGGCATTGTACTAGGCACTCACATGTCCCTTCATGTAGTATTCACAACTCTGTAAAATATTTATTTACAGAAAAGAAACTCAAAATTTAAAGGAGATAAGAAATTGGACAAAATCAAACAGGAAATAGTAGAGCTGGGATTCTGGATTTGGTATTTCTGATTTGATAGCTCTTTCTACTTTTTTATGCTGCCTCATCTTTGAGAGAATGGAGCTGTAAGACAAAAGGGGGTACATGACATTGTAATACAGGAATGACACAGCATACTTGAGGGTGTGGCAGGGCTATGACAGGAGACTGAACTGCTAGTGGGCACCTGGGGGGGTTAAGGGGCTTCTAAGAGAAAGGGGAGTGGTTACCAAACTCATTGGCCACAGAATGCTCTAGGCCAAGTGACTAAAGGATGACTTATGGGTAGTTAATTTAGAAGGTGATGCTTGCTGACAAATGCTGTTTCTTACACAAACAAATTATGTATTAGAAAAATGCATATGGTAGAGGTACTTTCTTCTCTCCATTCAACTCTTGTTTTTAAACCTATACATTGATATATTTTCCAAATTATTAGATGTTTGCACACCATCCATTATGAAATAAGTGTTTATAGGGGGAAAAAAAAAGCTTCAGAAGTCTACAGTGTGGATTAAAAAGGCAGAACTGAAAAGTCTCCTGCCATATGAAAAATTCACCAGTCTTTTGATCTGATTTGGAATCACAGAACTCTAAACCTGTTTCTGAATGATATGTGACATTTGGTCTGAGTCTTACAGATCAAACATGCCCCAGAAAAGACTGGCCTGGGTAAAACACACACGATGTTACAGCTGTGTGTTCAACTTTAATTCCTTTAATAGAGATGCATTGCATCAGTCTGCATTTTTGCCAAATGCAATTTATTGGTGGCTTTTCACCTTCGATTGTAGAAAAAGTCACTCAGAGAAAAACTGTGATTTTATATTTTTTGGTGCAAATTAATTCTTCACTCCTAGTTTTTATGCTCACCAACAATTGTAGGATTCTGTGGGGGAGAGGGACTGTCAAGAGAAATGAGATGAAAGTCACAAATTTAAAGGGAAAGGAAAACCTAGATAAAACCAAATATAATTTCATCCCTGATTCATATTGTACATCTGAATGGATTGCCTCAACTCAAGTCCTCCTGCAACGAAGTGCAATGAGTGGGAGACGGCTCCTGTGAAACGCATACATCTTTTTGTGGCAAATGCACTGTGAGTTGTTGCTTATAGAGACACCACAGGATCAATACTGCAGGGCACCCCAGTGTGCTATATTATTGTTAACATCCTGCTAGCTAGAATTCAGATTTCCATTTAATTGTGATCTTATTTAAAATGTCTACTGCACCTGCAGCTGACTCAATCAGTATTAGCTATTTGCCTGGTGTCATGTCCATTTATGAACAATGAAAACTTCAGAAAAAATGCCAGCAAAGATACACAGATCATAAATCACAAGATGATAACATCTCACATGAAAACAAAGTCTCTGAGAAAACAGCCCCCGTGATGTAAATATTGAGTTTACCAGCCATGCCATATCCCTACGGAGGATGGACAATAGGGCTGTTTCTTAAATGGCAAAAGGGATGAGTTCTCTTCTTTATCTGCATTCACTTTTCCTTTTATTTCATTCCTGGGAAAGAGAAATGCCAGAGGAGAAGCTTAAAACAGATTAGACTTTGAGTACTGTATATAGGCTATTACATCATAACTGTCTTTGAAAACCCTCGAACAGCTGACCTGTTTATATTACAAGACAGGGTCAATTTCCATTCTAGCGATTCTTTTGAAGTTTGTGAATACTAATGCTCTCCCCAGAATGCTGGCTTAAGAATAACAGCAGTTGAACCATTCAGCCTTCTCTGATGCAATCTTTCTGCAGCTAGATAGGATTCTATACATGGATTTCATTGAGCCACACAGCTTGGCGCGATCAAAAGCTTTGCTGGAGCCACCAGTAAATGATGTTTCAAATAATGAAGTCACAAAGAGGCCTACAGTTTCTAGTCTAGTCACTGAGGTTGTATGTATGGGTATGGATGTGTGTGTATGTATTTAACAACAAAGCCACGGTTTTGCTTCTATTGGCATGCAGAATGATTAAACATCAAAATGAAACAACAGGGTCATTTTTATAGTAAATTTCTGAGCAAGCAAGAGAGGGCTCTATAGCCACAGAGAGTACTAAAGAAATGCTGTAGCTTCGGTGTGAGCAGGACATAGATTTGACTTCCATTGCCACACCTTTCCAACGATGGGAGCTCAAGCAATTTATTTGACCTAGGCCTCTGATGTCTTATTTCTAAAATGTGGATGACATCATCAACCTCACAAGATCATAAGGTAGAATCAATTTACATATAGCAACAACAACAGTAATAATAGTGATTAATACTCACGGGGAAATTACTATGTATCAGGCACTCAACACTTTATGTGCATCATCTCAAACCAATCTTCATAATAGCCTCACTAAGCAGGCACCATATTTATCCCATTCCATATATTAAGAATCTGAGACTTAGAAATAAGATTTGTTGGGGTGCCTGCGTGGCTCAGTTGGTAAAGCAGCCGACTCCTGATTTCGGCTAAGGTCGCCATCTCAGGTTTGTGAGCTGGAGCCCCACATCGGGCTCCAGGCTGAGCATGGAACCTGCTTAAGATTCTCTCTTTCTGGGGCGCCTGGGTGGCTCAGTGGGTTAAGCCTTTGTCTCTGGCTCCAGTCATGATCTCAGGGTCCTGGGATCGAGCCCCGCATCAGGGAGCCTGCCCCCGCCACCTGCCTCTCTTCCTACTTGTGATCTGTCAAATAAATAAATAAAATATTTTAAAAAAAAGATTCTCTCTTTCTCCCTCTCCCACTTCCCCTTCCCACCTTACTCTCAGTCTTCGTCTCCATCTCTCTCTCTCTAAAAAATACTTAAGTAAGTAAGATTTGTAGAGATGAATAAAAGATCTTCAATACATACCAATTCCTCTGAAGACAAATCAGATGAATCAGTTATGATTTTTTATCTGAACAGACACAAGTCTGGAAATGGAAAGACCATTTTAATCAGCATTTTACCCTTGAATATTAGCAACAGAAGAGGCCTTAAATTTTGTGGAGTCTAAGACCCCATGTCCTAAAGTAGGAATTCAAACACCAGCATCAACGGATCACCGTCCTGGTCACCATCTCTAGCACCACAAAGATCAGCCCGACAAGCCAGTCTGGTTCCATGTTTGGACAGCGTTCCTTGTGACAAAGAATTTTCACCTACTTCCTCTTATACACTACCCATCAGTCCTCTGGAGCTAAACACTGACCCTTCAAATAGTGAAAAGCTGTTACTTATTTTTCTCTAACCCTTCATCAGGCCGAGCATCCCGAGCTCTGCAACTATTTCTCCTCAACAGTCTCCACACTCCTAAACTGCTCTGACTTGTGAATATCCCCCTGAAAATATGACGATCAAATTCTAGTCTCAATATACACTGCACTCTCTGGGTACTTTAAATTAACTAGTTTGTAAGAGTAGTTAGTTTACTGATTTATAAAGGAAAGATATCAACTCCTCTTGTTTGCCACAATCTACATAGAAAATCAGATCCCAAATATTCTTCCCTTCATAATTCAGCCTTCTATTGAAGATGTTACCGCTACTTCCCCTTGCACTAGAGAGGCCTACTATTCAGAGGGTGGCAAATTATGAATTATTTAAATTTTATTTAAATACTTTCTGAGTTTGATCTTCTTCAGCCAGCTGGGCACCAAATGCTTGATAGCTTCAGTTTTGTACTGGCAGGTGAATCAGACACAGAGTCTTCCAATGGAAATACTGACTCTAAAAGCTTAATCACTAAAATTATAATTTGCTCCCTTTGGAGCAGGAAGGGGACCTGAATTAAAGACATATCTTCCTGCAATGTAAGGGATTCATTTTGTAGGGCAATGGTCTCAGGGTTCAAATTGATTAAAATTTTATGGCATTTTCTTTCTTTTACTTTGATATTGTGAGAGAATGTTCCATCTCTATTGTTACCTGGCCACATTACTTTGAGCACCTCTACATGTCATGTCAATTTCTCATCTGCAAAATGGGCATAATATTTATTTAACCAAGTGTGCTCTGATGATTAAATAAAATAGTATATGATAGTACAAAGGTTTTAATATAATTACCACTGAAAAACATAAGGGGCATGAGGTGGGGGAAACAGGTAGCAAGAGGAAGAGAAAGAAACTAATACTCAGAAGAGGAAAGCCTGACACTTTCATTGGGAAAAGTCGTGAAGTTAATTTTTACTTAACAATTAATTATATCCCTTTGGTTGTTTTTGCTTTCACCGACACCTCTTCATTGAATCTCAAAAGAGTTCTACAATATATATATAGGTCAAGGTCCATTGTTACCACACTGGACATATAAGGAAAGAGAGATTGAGGGAGGGCGGTACCAAACCCCCAAGATCATGCAACTCAATGAAACAAAGCTCAACTAGAAAAATTTTCTAACTCCAGAAAATGCTCCAGAGTAGAAAGAGCATGGTCTGTCTACATCCCGGGTTTGCCACATACAAGCTGCATTTCCTGAGATAAGTTACTTGTTAACCTTGTTTACTTTACGTAAAAATACTGATAAATATTACCTTTCCCAGTCAGGGTACTCCAGAGAAACATAACCAACAGGTTATGAAGGTGCGGGGGGGAGGGAGGGTGTGGACGTGTGTGTGTGTTGGGAGAATGAGAGAGAGAGAGAGACATTTATTTTCATGAATAGGCTGTGGGGGCCTGCAAGTCCTATATCTACAGGGTAAGGCAGTGGGCTACAAAAGTAGGTAGAATTACTATATTACTCTTGGGGCAGAATTCCTCCATCTCCAGGAAACTCAGGTTTTCCTCTGAAACCATTCAACTGATTGAATGATTTCTACCCACATCACTGGGGGGACTCTCCTCTACTTAAAATTAACTGATTATAGATGATAAGCACATCTACGAAATCCCTTCACAGTAACATTAGACTAGTATCTGACCAAATAATTGGGCACCAAATCCTAGCCAAGCTGATACATGAAACTGATTATCATGCTACTTCACAAAGTTGTTTTAGCTTTAGAAGAAAAGGTGTGCATCTCATTCAAGGTGGTAAGTTCTCAACATGGCAAAGGGCAATCTGGGAATCAAGGGGGTGCTTAATTCAGACATGGGATATCAGGACAGAATTCCCAAAAGAAGACAAGCTTCAACAGGCCCATTCACCTCTTCCCCAGGTCTAGTCACGAATGAATCCAGGTGTATGAGGCCCGAAGCTTCTACAATTTGGATGCTCTCCTTTAATAGCTACAAAAGTGACTATTTACAATGAGAAAAATAATCACAATCACTACAAATTTAAAGCAAGTCAGAAATTATATAAAATTTGGTCAACATGGAAGCCTATCTTCTTTGCTGTCTTATATTTACTTATTAAAGAATGAAGAAAATCAAATTAAAAGTTAACAAAATATAAAAGGAAGCAAACACGATAGGCACTGAAATCAATAGAAACTGTTTTGGCATGGAGAAGAAAATTGAAAATTTATTTTTTTCAGACCATACTCAAGGCAATAATTTATTAAGGGAAAGAGATGAATTTTGAATAGCAACAATAAATAGAATTCTGGGCTGTTTGATAATCCAATTAATGAAGAGGAGTGAATCATATGAAAACACTGGCAGAAGATTTTTATTTCCTGCTGATTTGATACTTAAATAACAAAACTAACATGTTATTTTTTTCTGGATTTATAATGCTTCAGCTATTTCTCAGCTTTTAGTCATTTGTGCTTAAAATTGTATACACTGCCTTCTTAAGAACCTTTCCAGTAGGCAAGGCCTTCCCTTTTGATGGGGTATCGGTGAGTAAAGAATCCTCTAGTTATAATTTCATATGGCTCATTTTTAAAGATTTTTTTTAAAGATTTTATTTATTTATTTGACAGACAGATCCCAAGTAGGCAGAGAGGCAGGCAGAGAGAGGAGGAAGCAGGCTCCCCGCTGAGCAGAGAGCCGGATGTGGAGCTCGATCCCAGGACCCTGGGATCATGACCTGAGCCGAAGCCGGAGGCTTTAACCCACTGAGCCACCCAGGCGCCCCTCATATGGCTCATTTTTAGAATTTTCTACAGACCATCTCCTGGACTATTAAGCCTTGCTTCTTTTCCACTCCCCATGTACTTCCAGCAGCGGACGCTGGGTGTTTGGGGTATGCTCTTACAAGACCACTTGTAATTCTGAGCTTCGATTTCACAGTATCAGTTGAACCAGCACTGTGGCAACAGGAGAATTCTTGGGAACTGTTCCCACACCAGGGTGACTAGCAATCACTTGGCCTTACAGAGAATTAACTGTGAACCACATATATATTACCCACTGAATTCAAACCGAAAGTATCCTCAACTTAGCCTCCTCTTAATGAGATACCAAAAGCGTCAGAGCCTCTCCAGCATCCCTGGACAAGAGGGAAAGAAAGATGGAGGGAAGCTGGAGTAGAAATGCTTTTGGTTAAAGTATCTAAAAGGTTACAAACGCTTTCAGATAAAATATCTTACTTTTCAAAATTCTATTATATATAGTATAGTATAGTATAGTATATAAAAACGGGAACACCTATGGAGCCCCAGGTGCTTTGATTAGAAGGCTGTCAAGACAGGTTTTTTTAAGTATTGCCTTTTCTTTCTTTTCGTTTAACCTTAATCATTTTGTAAAAGAATAAAATATTTATTGAGCACGTACTCATTGCTCAAAACTGATCTGGCTGCAAGAGGTACAAGGTGAGCAGCAATAGTCCATGACTTCACGAGGTCTATAGAAGGTGTACTGCAACCAGGTGATTGCAACCAGCCCCTTGAAAGCCAAGGGGTCTGAAGCTTAAGCTTCATTAGTTCAATGTAAATCAGCCTCTGGGGAGTGCAATAATGTTTTGCTGTTCCTCAAACAGAGAATAGTTTTGAAAAAGTGCATGACACGGCATCTCTGCATCATGCATTAGCTGACATCTTAGTCCCCATCCTTGTTCTTCTTCATATGCAGGTAGACCTGCCTCCCAACTGAGCTTTAAACCTCAGGAAGTCAGGGACGTTACTGCTCACTCTGTACCTCTTGCAATTACATCATTTGGGCAATGAGTCAGCATTCAGTAAATATTTTATTTATTAACAAAGTAATTAGGGTTAGAAGTTGTAAACAAAATGAAAGACATGGCAACACCTAAAGCAACTGTCATGATAGCCTTTTAATCAAAGCACGTGGGGCTTCACAGGTGTTTCCGTTTTTACAGCTGCAAACAAATCACTCTGAAACTTAGCAGCTTAAAGCAATAATCACTTATTTTCACTCAAGGTTTCTGTGGGGTGGGAATGTGGTGCAGTCAGACCATTGGTGGGGCCGGCGTCATCTCAAAGACTTCATACATGTTTCTGATACCTGGGCTGGAAGAACCCAACAGCAGGGGCTGAACAGCTACAGCAACTTGGGAAACTTTCTTCCTCTCTCTTTTCCTTTCTCCCCACCTCTCTCCCTGTCTCTGTCTCTCCCTTTCATGCACACCCGCTCCCTCTCTGGTTTCTCTGCATAAGCTCCCTAGTAGGCAGACAACTGCTAGGAAGCTAGACTTCTTAATGTCAGTCTATGCTCTCAAGGTGCATGTCCCAAGAAGGAGAGCTAGGGGGGAGGCATTTTTCCTTTTATGACCCAGTCTTAGAAAAAACGCAGGGTTACTTCTGTTGCATTCTATTGGCTGAGTCAGTTACAAAGCCCCCCACCCCCCAGTTTTAAGGGGGTGGGAATATAGACTCAAGGTCCTTACAGAGGTATATTAATGTCAGGCATATTAGTTGTAAGTGCATCATCTGGGATAAGATCTATATTGGTGCGGCCATCAGAGGAAATATAATCTGCACTATAGGAGACAGAGGTTTCTGAATTTGTAAGCATTTTTTAAATAATAGAAATGTTTTATGCTCTTACTAATAGTTGCTAGCCACCAGCTACTGTTCTTTCTGTGTCAGACCACTAGGTGCCCCTGCTAAGGGAATAAAGCATTGCATATAAACACTGGAATGGCCTTGTCTTCAGGATGCACGTTGGTAGATGACGTTGTGTCTCAGATGACACATGTGATTTACTGTGGTTTTAGAAGTGCATTCTAGAATTCCACACAGCAGCTCTATCTCTCTGTTGCCACCACTATTCAATATAGAGTGGCCAAATTTAATAACTAATATTAATATGTCACAGCTATATATTGTCTGCTTATGTCTCCTCCAAATTCATATGTTGGAATCCAATCTCCTATGGGATTAGGAGTTGTACTAAGAGGTGGGGCTGTTTGGAGATGATTATGTCACAAGACTGAGGCTTCATGAATGGAATTAGTGTGAACTTAGAGACCCCAGAAATCTCCCTTGACTCTCCTGCCATTTGTGCACACAGCGAGAAGACAGACGTCTGTGAACCAGGAAACAGGCCCTCACAAATAACTCACCTATCAAATGCTTGATCTTGGACTTCTCAGCCTCCCAGATGGTGAAATTCAAGTTTGTGTAGTTTATAAACCACCCAGTCTATTGGTATTTTGTTGTGGCAGCTCAAACTAAGACAAGTGTTATATTCTATTTCACCTTCTAAGGATATAATAGGCACATATTATGGACCTCCTCACATTCCTAGACTCCAGGCTCCTTCGTTGTCAACCGGTACTGCTGTAGCAAAACCAAATATGCAGACCTGGGAGTGTCTGCCTGCACAAGCCGATAAGCTTCATTCCTCTGGTTGCTAACTCCTCCCACCACTTCTACTTCCAGATTCCAATAAACTTCCATGTAACAGGATATCGGATCTGACTTTCTGAGTGGCTGCCAAAGCTAATTCCCCGTGGGACAAACTGCGACCAGTTGCAGACAAAATACAGAAGGGAACCAGCAGATAAATTCCCTCTCCCTTCATCCCACTGACAGTCAGTCTGGAAGCACAGTATGACTTGTCTGGAGAAATTCTGCAAGGCCAAACTGGTGCACCTGCCAGGGGACATGACATGCATGTGGATCATGCTGTAGTGGCCGGCAGAGTCCTGGGTCCTGTTACACCAATTCCTTTTCTTACCTGCAACACTTCCTTTCTCACTTTCAATGCTCTGCGATGACATCTTCCAAATAAAACACAGCAACTAATCCTTTACCCAGGCTCTATTTAAAAGAACCTAGGCTAAGACTGAAACCATTCATATTCTCATTGTCTTCATTTTAAATACAAGGAAACTAAGATTCATAGAATTTTCCAATATCTCATGGCTGAGTGAAAAACAGTATTTGAAATAAGGAATTTTTAGAAGATTTATTTACTTATTTTGAGAGAGAGAGAGAGAGAGAGCACGCCTGCATGGGTGGGGAAGGACAGAGGAAGAGGGAAGCAGAGAATCCCGAGCAAATTCCCTGCCAAGTGCAGAGCCCAATGCAGGGCTCCATCTTACAACCCCAAGCTCATGACCTAAACCAAAACCAAGAGTCAGATGCTTAACTAACTGAGCCACCCGGCACCCCTGAAACAGAATTTTTTCCTCAAATACAAAGTTTTTATTTTTTTTTTCCTTTTCCACCATGATACTTTTTCAAGAAGTATAGGATATAGGAAACCGGGAAAACAGAGCTGTAGTCCTAACTGCACTGGTGGAACCAAAAAAAAAAAAAAAAAACCACACTGGAAATTAGGTAATATAATAATAATTATTATTAAATAATAATAGATAACATTTGTTGAGTCCTTACTATATGCCAGACCCTGTTCAAATTAATTTACATGTAATTTCTTTAATTACAGAAGTTCCTTTATGATTTAAGTAGTATCATCTACTTTATAGATGAGGAAACTAAGGCACAGAAGTTTACTACCAAAGGTTCCACAGATCCTAAGTGGCAGTATTTGCCTCAGTCTACTTGTTAAATGTAGACATAACTCCTCTCATGCCTACCTCACAGCACTTTCACAAAGAGTGATAATGAAATAAAAGTGCTGGGCTAGGGCATCTGAGTGGCTCAGTCAGTTAAGCCTCTGCCTTCAGCTCAGGTCATGTTTCCAGTGTCCCGGGATTGAGTTCTGCATCTTGCTCCC
This sequence comes from Enhydra lutris kenyoni, assembly GCF_002288905.1. NCBI lineage: Eukaryota > Metazoa > Chordata > Mammalia > Carnivora > Mustelidae > Enhydra > Enhydra lutris. The sequence continues at coordinate 9,024,176 of NW_019154121.1, read as the reverse complement.
TGCTCTGGGGGGAACCTGCTTCTCCCTCTCCAGCTGCCCCTCCCCCTTGCTCATGATCACTCATTCTCTTTCTTTCTCTCTTTCCCTCCCTCTCAAATAAATAAATAAAATCTTCTTAAAAATGCTTGGAAAAGTACAAATAGGAAGAACCTTTGATATTATATCTTTTTGATAAAGGGAGTAAAAGACCAATATACGTGCAGTGTCAGAAAGCAGGTTGTAAAGTGTGATCTTCAGCCAACACCAGGCCCTACCAGGGGCACCTGGCTTGCTCAGTCAATAGAGCATGCAACTCTTGATCTATGGGTTGTAAGTTCAAGCCCCATGTTGGGGGTAGAAATTACTTAAAAATAAAATCTTTAAAAGATACAAAACAAAACAAAAACAGGCTCTACCAATTAGAGCCACATCCCCCAGTAGGCATCAGCCAGGAGTCCACGCTCCTGTGAAGAAAGGGTCTCGGCTTTCCCTCCTGTCTTCAGATCTCAGCCACATACATGGAGCCTTCTGTTCATCCTCTGAATTCAGCATACCCATTTCCTGCCCATTTCTACTTATTCTGAAGATCACATTATACCAATAAAAGGTCACTTAGAAGGAATCATAAATCACTCTCGATCCCAGCACCCTAGGAGATTAACTATTTTTGCAGGCCTGATATCTCTTTGTTCTCATGCATGAACATTTTTTACATAGTTGTAACTACCAGACAGGAAAAAACAGTTTTATTTTACTAAATATTATAGAATAATTTTTAACATATCTCTAAAGAATCACTGTTACCAAGATTAAGCAGATACTAGAATAGAATCCAATCATTAAATATAGCCCATTTTCACTATGAATTTGGCAAGAGACAAAATCAAGGCAATGGGCAATCTCTTACCAATCTCTTTCCTAATGCCCCTGAATCTGACCTCAGCATTATTTTACTTCCCAACCCTGCAAGTACATCACTGCCTAATCAACCTCACCCTAATTTCTATGAGGGCAGGGACCATATCTGTCTTGTTCATCTGTGCTTTAATAAATCACCTGAAAGGGTTTGCCGCTCAAAAATTCCCTTCCCTATACCTCAGAGATGGCTCAAAACCCCATTACACAGCATTTTACATGGAATTTCCCTACCAGCTGCATCACCCAAGAGCACAAAGCAGAATGCTCCATGTACATTAGAAGTAAATATTGTGGGCTGATTATATTTGAAAAGGAATTAACTTTGAAATCACTGCTTAATTACATTCTGCAACCCCATGATCTGGCTTTGGAAGCAGTTACTTATAGTTTCCTTCTAAAAACTGAAAATGTATGTGGTTCCTGAATGGCTCAGTCAGTTAAGTGTCTGCCTTGCTCAGGTCATAACCCCAGGGTCCTGGGATGGAACCCCATATTGGGCTCCTCTGGGAGTCTGCTTTCTGTCTCTCCCTCTGCCCCTCCCCCACATGCTCTCTCTCAAATAAATAAAATCTTTTTAAAAATTAAAATTAAAAATAAAAATTGAAAATGTTACATTCAAGTAACATGTAAATGTTAAGCTCTCTGAGGGCAGAGACTGTTTCTTTGCTCTAAAGTCTATCCAACATCAGTACTGCTCCTGTTTTTCTTTTTTTAATCAATGTTTGCATGGTGTAACTTTTCCATCTTGCCCTTTTAATCTAACTATGTTATTATATTTGACATGAATTTCCTGTAGGCAGTGTATTATTGGGTCATGTTTTGTATCCACTCTGGCAATTTTTGTTTTTTAATTTAAGTTTAAACTATTTATGTTCATTAGTGATATGGCAGAGCTTAAGTCTGCCATTTTTTCCTTTTTTTTCTGTTTGTTTCTTCCATTCCTTATTCCTGTTTCCATTTTCTACTTTCCTATGGGTTATTCAAACTTTTTTTTAGGATTCCATCTTGATTCATTTCTAGTGTTTTGGGTTTTTTTGTTTTGTTTTGCTTTTTTTCATTTTTAGTGTTTTTGAGTTACCACCTGGTTTAGTTTTCTTAGTGGCTGTTTTAGGTGTATAATATACATACATAATTTCTCTTGGTCTATTGGTATCCACATTTTACCACTTCAAGTAACACAAGAAATCTATTTTCACATAGGTCTCTTTACATTTCCTCCTTGTTAAATATAATTGTTTAAATAATATAAATATAATTGCTTCCTCTGCATACATTGAGAATGACAGCAGATGTTTATAATTTTTACTTCAGTCATCAAATACTATTTAAAAAAATCTCATGAGGATAGTCTATTATATTCTTCTTTATTTGTAGCCATTCTGACGTTCTTTTTTCCTGAAGCTCCCACCCTTCTTCTGCTATCATTTTCTTTCTGTTTAGAACTTCCTTTAGCCATTCTTCAAAGAGAGGTTTTCTAGAAACAAATTCTGTTTTCCTTCAACCAAAATTGTTTTACTTTCCCCCTTCCTTCCTAGGGGATATTTTCATTGAATGCAGAATTCATGCTTGACAGTTCTTTACTTTCGGTAGTTGGAGACTATTGCACTATTATTTCCTTCTGCCCTTCATGGCTCCAGAGGATTAATCTACCATCATTCTAATTGGTGCTTCCTTATAAGTAATGAATACAGCATTTCTCTGTTGCATTCCATTTTTGTCTTAAATTTTAGAAGTTTAATTTTGATGTTCCTTTGCATAAATTTCTTTGGGTTTATCCTATTTGAAGGTTGCTTACCTTGAACCTATAGGTTTTTGTCTTTTGCCAAACTTGGGAAATTTTCACCAACTATTTCTTTAAAAAATGCTTTTATACCACTCTTTCCTCTGCTGGAACTCCATGATATGGATACTAGCAGTTTTGTTATTACACCACAGGTTCCCCGAGACTGCTCATTTTCTTTCAATCTACTTTCTCTCTTCAGATTAGGTGAATTCTACTGAGCTGTCTTCAAGTTCACTGATTCTATTCTGTCATCTTCATTCCACTTCCTGAGCCCATCCAGTGATTTTTTTTTTTTTTTAATTTCAGTTACTGTGTTTTCAGCTAATTTCTATTTGGTTCTTTTTAATAAGATTTATTTCTTTGCTGAGATTTTCTATTTTCTTTATATATTTCAGGATAATTGTTGAGACTTTTCTGAATTGAAATATGGTTGGCACACAATGCTACATTCATTTCAGGTATACAATGCAATGATTAGACAATTCTATATGTTATTTTGTGCTCTCACCACAAGTGTCGCTACCATCCGACACCATACATATTATAGGACCACTGACTGTATTCCCTACACTGTACTTTTATCTCCATGACTTATTCATTCCATAACTACAAGCCTGTACCTCCCATTCTCCTTCATCCACGTCACCCATGTCCTCATTCCCCTCCCCACTGGCAATTACTGGTTTGTTCTGAATTCCTTCTTTTTGTTTCTTTGTTTATTGAAGAATTTTTTGATGGTTGCTTTAAAATACTTGTCGCGGGGGGGGGGCACCTGGATGACTCAGTCAGTTATGCATCCAATTCTTGATTTCGATTCGGGTCAAGATCACAGGGTGGTAAGATTGGGCCCTGCATCAGTCAGGCTCCATGAAGCCTGCTTAAGATTCTCTCCCTTTCCCTCTCCCTCTGCATCACCCCACTAAAATGCATGTATGCATACTCTCTCTCTCAAAATGTAAATAAATTAAATAAAATAAAATATCATGTAATTCTGACATCTGATTCAGCTTGGTATTGGTGTCTGTTGAGTATCCTTTCTCATTCATGTGATTTTTCTGGTTCTTGGTAGGACGAGTGATTTTCTGTTGTATTCCAACAAATTGGATATTATATTATAGGACTCTGGATCCTATTTTTTTTTTTTGATACTCAGTACCTCTATTAAGGTGTAGCATGAGAACCAAATGGGCCCCACCAATACCATCCAGCAAAAGAGAGGCACTGACTCTGACTCACAATGCCCCATAACAGACGAGTGGAGTGAACATTCAGCTCACCTGTCTCTGCTGACTCCTTTCCTTAAAAAATGATGCATTGTCAACTTGCCTTACTGTCACCAAGTGGGAATAAAGATTGAGTCCCAACTTGGGCCCTGCTGCCATCAAGTAGGGATAAGCAGAGGACTGACTCATACTCCATTGCTGTAGAGTGGGGGTAGAGGCTCAGCTCCCCAATGGGTCCCACTGACATGGGGTGGGGAATAGGGGAAAATGAAGTCCTTACTACTACCCTCAACTTGCACCATCTTGTTCACTGTCATTGATGCCATATAGGGCTCAGCGGCACATCCAATGACACCAGTCTCGTGGGAGAACCCAAGTCCTGCCTAGTTCTGCTGGGTGGGGGACGAAGGACCAGCTGCCCACTCAGTCCACCAATACCATCTGGTGAGAGAGGTAGAGTACCGCCACCTGCTTCTGCCAAGTAGAGAATGGAAGGGAAGTGGGGAATTGGTGCACAATATCTGCTTCCACAGGGAAGGGACTGAAAGGTAGAATGAAAGATCAGCTCCTCTCTGGCAGGCTGAAACTGTAGGGAAGGAGTAGTATGGTTTTTCTGTTGGTGTTTGACTGGAGTAAGGTGGACCCTTTTCCTGGTCCTTTGGCTAGGGGAAGAGGCCTTGTTTGCATATTTTTGGCTGTGCCCTTTAATGATTCTGAGATGGATGCTTCTGTAGCACCCTGTTGATACACTGGAGGCACTAAGGAAAAACCCAGGGAACTTACCACAATGCCGTTCCTCAAGACCTAATGTTCCTAAGCAGCCCATCTTCTTCTGTCTACTTTGAGAGTCTTCTTCTAACAAACCTTGTTTGTTAGATTATGGCCAGGGTTTTTAGTTGTAATAGGGAGAACCTGGGAGGAATGAGGCTACTTCACCTTGACAGAATCCCAGAGCTTATTTCTTGTTCTGCCAGTATTTTGTATGTTATGAAAGTGCCTGGCACACAGTAGACATTTCAAAGAATATTTAGCCTATGAATGGAGAAGTCACTAATGCAAAGATGGCTATAGTACAGTCCTTCCCTACAGTGTTTCAGATACGAGTTCTCTCAGTCCAAAGTTCATATTCCTTACCTGCCACTTAGCAGCTTGGGCAATGTCTCAAAACTCTTTAAGATTTATTATCTCTGAAATGGATTATTTAATCATCCTGTTGGAAGTAAATAGTCTTCCTCAATTCTAATGTTTCTTTCTGTGTCAAAGTAGCTTCTTTAACAGGTCAGTCCTTGCTTCTCTCCCCATTTTCTTTCATACCAGGCAAGGAGTGACCCACCTGATTGGTGAGTTTGGGAGAAGAGACTGAACATGTATACTGAACTTCTAAATTATTCTAACTTAATGCAGGTGGCAGCAGCACTGGTTGGGGACATGTCTCACAGGAAGGATGGGAGAAGACTGCATGTCTCCACTGGGCATCTCACATCTAAAGAGAGAGAAGGGTGGGCTCTGCATGTCCAGTGTCATTAGAGTGAGTCATAAACTTCTGTCTCACCTAATTCATTGTAAGGTTCTCAAAACTAGCAAGAAATATTCAATAAATACCTTTTAAGCACTAACCAAGAGCCAGACATTTTGTCACTAAACAAAGACAAATGCCTTAAGGTGCCTGCCTTCAAGTAGCACACTGAATACTTGGGAAATTGGAAATGTAAACAGTAACAAGAAAATAACCTCTTCAGTGCTATACCAGAATTTTGAAAATGAGGTGAATTAAAACAGAAGTGCGGAGCACATGTAAGTTTTCACAAACATGGTCTAATTAACATAATATCGTTTAAAAAAACTGGGACATTAATCATAGTAATAACCACAATAGTATACACTAACACTTACTGGGTACTTCCCATGATAAAGTGCTGAGTGCTTTACATGTTTTATCTCCTTAATTATCAGAGTAAACCTCTAAAGAACATACTTCCCTACCTTCATTTTATAGCAGAAAAAAACTAAAGCATAAAAGGGTGAACAAGCTTTCTTGGGATCACATTGGTAATTAATGATGAGTCCACCAACCTCAAAGCCTATAATCCTAACCAACGGACGACACTACCCACTCCATAAATGAAGAAATTCAGGCTTAATTTTATTTAGTTTTACATCTCCAGCATTTTACAGTGTGCATGGCAAACACCAAGCACTCAAAAACTACTATGGGATAAAAATAAGATAGGAAGGGAGAAAAAAAAAAGGAGGCTCTTTGACTTAGGAAAAAAATCATCCATCAGAAAATCAGAATGATATATTCCTGTGGCTCGTGGTAGTGGTAGGACTATTGTCTCCAGGAAGCAGACATTGAAGAGCAATATATTTGTAAATATTTGGAGTTCTGATTTATCTTAAAGAGGGCAGCCTGAATACACAGCTGTGTTCACTCCTACGTACTTGTTTGGTCTATAAATAATAGCAATGTGGTGACAGTCCAGAGGCTACTCAGAGAAAGCACTCTTGGGTGACTTATCTCACCCCAAACATCCCAGGCTTCTGAGACTAGGTCTGCATCATAAAGCACGGGCTTTCCATTCCAGCTGACCTTAGCCAGACAGTCAGGGCAACACAGACAACACAGGTCAGAGGAATGACCAAAGAGTTAGAAAATAGAAACAATGGTCAGTATTTAATTATCATTTTTTAAAAAGGCATTTTAATTTCATGAAGTCATATTTTCTATTTCCTTAAGACCATTATGAATTTGAATTATTAACACCAATTAGAATTAATTTTACCAGTCAAAGAAAATGTAATAATACTTTCATTATTCCTTGCAGCCTTCCTGTACTATATACCATACACATACCATACATATAAAGTGTCTTCTGGCATGTGCCTGTCTTATGGTCTAAATATATGCACTTTATAGGCAAAGGCATATTGCTTTTTAAATGTTATTTATTTCTTCATCCCTAGTTTCCTGCATAATAAAGATATAAAAAGGCACATGAAAATTCTCAGTAAATGACTGAGAAATTGATAAGTTAAGTAATATCTAAGTAGTCCATTTTTGCCTCAGTAGAGATTATTTTAGTCAAAAGAATAAAATAGGATTTAACCTGTTGCCAGCTTCCTCCCTGCTGCTCCCATCCCAATCCATCCAATCTTCTCCACCGACTTCCTGTTCATCTTCTTAAGCAAATTGGGCTGCTTATTTTTTAAAGCTCTTCTTTCTAATACAGTAGCCTCTAGTCACAAATGTCTGTTTACATTAAACTAGTTAACATTTAATTAAAAACTCAACACTTCCTTCCACGTGCTTCATTTCAGTGGCCAAGAGCCTCATGGGGTTAATGACCTCTATACGGACAGCACAGAGAGAGAACATATCCATCCTCGCTAGAAGTTCTCTTGGATAGTACTGCTGGAAAGACCTCCTTCTGTCCCCAGCTCTTAAGGCAACACCTTTACCAAGAGTTTGACTCAAGCTTTCCCCAGCACTCATCTATGTTTTAAAATGCAAACACATGACTGCTGTGGTTTTTCAGAATAATCGGAGGCAGGCACAGAGCTGGTAAGAAATGTCTAGGGGACTATTGGTAAAGGAATAGACTGATGAAAGTGTCTAGAATGTGACGATGTTCCACATGAGAATCAGCTCCCTAGGACCTGTGCTATCTGAGCAATTACATGTCCAGGGTTAGATGATTTGCATTCTGATGGGATTGAGGGGAGGTCAGGTCACAAAACAGAATGCATCTCTCTATTCTTCTCCTAGGATGTGAGGGATTGTGTGTGAATCATTTATATGCTCCGCATTAATATTTATAGAAGATAATATACCTGTATAGATGTGTATGTATATTTACTCTATGCACATGGTTAAAATTCATCTACATGAGACTTGAAAGACCTAATGTTTGCCATACTGGAACAACTGTTATGCAACCAGAAATCACTCTGAAGGAATGAGAGCAGGGAATATGCCTTTGCCGAGGCAGAGGGATGTGCAGCGAGTGAGCAAAATACCTTTTCTTCAGCCATTGCTGTCTTCATCCAGCCACTTGCGGACGCACAGCTTCATCGCCGTGACACTGCTGAGTCCTGCTGTCTACTTCATCGGGGGAGCTCTCTGACTGTCAGTCTGCTCCCTCCTACCCATTCCCAATGTAAGAATTAACCACACCACTTTTTTTTCAGCCCATTTATATTTTTTTAAAGATTTTTTAAATTTATTTGAGAGAAAGAGAGAGACAGAGAGAGTACAAGCAGGGGACAGGGAGAGAAAGAGGCAGATTCCCTGCTGAGTAGGGAACCCAAGGTTGGGCTCGATCCCAGGACCCCAGAATCATGATCTGAGATGAAGCCAGATGCTTAACTCACTGAGCCACCAGAGTGTCCCTTATCAACATATTTAAATACCAGTGTAATTATAAGGAAAAAAGTTTTTTTTGAAATAGGTTGATTTTCAAAGTGCTTTTATCTGCCTCAATTGTAAACCTTGCTTCATTATTACTAATTTATTGAATGCTTACTGTATATTAGGCTCACTCTATCCTTTAGCTTATTTGACCATACAATGTCGTGCATGAACAGTACCAGTAACATGCCCATAATAGAGATGGGGATATTAAAGCTGAGATAAGTTAAGCTCTTTCCAAAGATCATATAGCAGTAAGTTTTAAAACCCTGGTTCAATATGAAGCACATCATTTCAAAGAAGCTGGGGAAGTGGGTGCATTATGATGGAAGGAAGAGAATCTGATGTTGTATACTTTAATGATTTATGTTTGCAGCAGAACGGCCACTGTCTAGGGACACTTGTCTATGTGGAAAGGCCATTCGTGCTCTAAACTTGACACTCACTCAGTAGTACACATTCCTGCTCTGTTATTTCCCTGTGGGCATGTTCATTTTCCAACTAGTCTTCCTTTTCAGTTCTAAAACTGGGATTGCACACGGTAGCAGGGCGGGACACTAGGTTTTTAGATTGGTGAATTCCCTGTGCACTTCACTTAATTTCCTCAGCTTTCATTTTCAGATCCCTAGAAAGAGGCACTCACAAATATCCAGACAGAACAACTAAGCACTGAACCATTTCTGGTTTCAGATAAGATTATTCATAAAGACAAAAGCCTGGAATATTTAACAAATGCAAGTATAAGCAGTGTAAGCACCTAGCTCAGTCTACCAGGGGCAGGGAAAATAGATTGCGGTGTCAACTTAATCAATGGTTCATTGCTGTACTTTTTCAGTGCTTGAACCTTATTAGGATTGAGGCTGCATTGCTCAGCTGAAAATCAATCTGGAATTTTTCAAACAGCTGCAAACTGTAGAAATACAACTGCAAATAATTTGATGATTTTTCCAAGTACCTTGGGAAAATCCATGCAAAACTAAGTGGGGCTGGTACATGGATGCGCCTCTGATGAGGCAAAGGGATGAGGAAGCCAGCACAATGCATGTTGGATTCCAAATCCAGAGCAAATTGACTGAACTTGTGTTTGATGTCAATTTTGAAGATGCAGTGAATGAACTCAGCAGTATGAATTTTAGACTCTCTCCATACAGAAACTGACTTCAGGCCAAGGTTGGAATAACAGCATATACAAGAATTGTAGAGTTTCTCTTTGGGCCTGACCTAGCATTTGGAAATGGTTTCGGAGATGATATGGATTACCAGGACAAAGGGAAAAAAGAGAAGGGACACTGACAGATGAGCCAACCTAAAAAGGGGGTGAGATACTCTTAGCAGACCTAACCAGGTTACAGTCTGTAAAGACCTCTCTGTCTGGTTGCAGCTGGCTTGCAGCTGAGTATATGACAGAACAATGCTCCATGTAGACATTAGGGAAAGGGTTTCTGAAGTTTTAAGATACAAGGAATCCCAGAACGATTAATAGGCTCATAAGTATAAAAAGAGAAATACTCACATCGTGGTTAAGAACATGAACCTTCATGTAGGTGAAATCTGAGTTAAATCCCACTCCACTATTTAGTACAGGTCCTGGTGAGGTGTTCAACCTCCTTGAGTCTCAGTTTCATAGCTCTAACCAATGCTGACACTTCCCACCTCTCAGCCTTGTTGAGACGATAAAATGAAATCATTAAATACCTAGTACCACAACTAGCATGTAATGCATGGTCCCAAATGGTAGACGTTGATGCTATTATTGTGAGGAAGAGAAAAAATACAATTTTAGATCAGGTCATTGTTATAGGTTGAACTATGCCCCCCCCCCCCAAAAATATACATTGAACTCCTAACCCCTGATATCTGAGAATGTGATCTTATTTGTAAACAGAGTGTTTGCAGATACAATCAAGTGAACATGAGATCATGACAGTGGGCCCTAATCCAGTATAACTGGAGTCCTTATGACTAGAGAAGAAACAGAGACAGACATGCGCAGAGGAAAGACAGTAAAGAGACACACAGAGAGAAGATGACCATATGAAGCTAGAGACAGAGACTGGCATTATGAACTCCCTGAGGATGCTGGAAGCTGGAAGAAGCAATGAAGGTTCATCCCATAGAGGTTTCAGAGGGACCACAGTCCCGCAAACACCTTGATTTCAGACTTCTGGCCTCTAGAATTATTAGCAATTAAGTTTCTGTTAGCTTAAGTCACCTGTTCTGTGGTACTTTGTTATGGCAGCTACAAAAAACTAATACAGTCATGATTCATACACAAGGAAAAGAGGAAGAGAGTCTATTTCGCAGGCATTTTATTAGCTGTTAGTCTTAACTAACTAGAGATGCTTTGGTTCAGTCGGAAAGTTCACAAAAATCTAGAAAGACTACGAAGTTTTAAATGTCGTAATTTTGTGAAAGAGTTTGTGATTTTTAATACAGTTATAAGTTTTAAAATACTGCATTAGTTAGTTCAAGCTGCCAAAGCAAAATAGTAAAGTTAGGGTGCCTTAAACAATAGAAATTTATTTTCTCACAGTTGTGGAGGCTGGAAGTCCAAGATCAAGGTGCCAATATGGTGAGGTTCTGGTAGACTCCTCCTAGCATAGAGATGGCCACCTTCTTGCTATCCTCACATGGCCTTTCCTTGGTGCTATGTAAGAGAGAAAGAGCTCTAGTATGTCTTCTTAGAAGGCCACTAATCCCATCAGACCAGGGCCTCATCCTCATGACCTCATCTAACCTGTCTCCCAGTGGCCCCATCTCCAAATAAATACCATTGTCTTGTGGGCTAGATCTTCAATATATGAATCTGGCAGGGACATAAATATTTACTTCATAATGTATGTGTTGAACTAGCAAGCTCTATATTATTCACCTCTCTCTCAAATATATCATGAGCTCAGATGAGTGCATTTTGGGAGAGAGGGGACAGAATACGTCCAGTGATTAGTAAGAAATGGTCTCTGACCTCAAGCATCTTATAGACTACTAGAAGAGATAGATTATCAACAGGACATTCCAATATAATATGGTAGGTGCAGTGCTAGAGGTGAGCCTGTGGGGCAGCAGAAGAGGCCCGGGGAAATCTTCTTACAGGAGACCCCCCCAGAGAAGGGGCTGTGTCTCACTCCATTTTATCCATGAAGAGCATAGTATATGGCAATCGGTACAATTAGTGTTTAATAAATACTTGTTGAAGAAGAAAATGAAAGGATAAATGAAGGAGTAAATAAAATTACCATTAACTGCAACACCAAAATTCCTTACCATCAAAGACAGTATGTTAGAACTTCATTAAAAAGTTCTAAAATGTGGGGCACCTGGGTGCCTCAGACAGTTAAGTGTCTGCCTTCGACCTATGACTTCAGGGTCCTGGGATCGAGTTCCGCATCCAGCTCTCTGCTCACTGGGGAATCTGCCTCTCCCTCTTCCTCTGATAGTGTGCGTTCTCTCTCTCAAATAAATAAAATCTTAAAAAGAAAGAAAGGAAAGAAGGGAGGGAGGAAGGAAAAGGATGGAGGGAGAAAAGGAGAAAGAAAAAAAGAAAGAAACAAAGTAAAAGAAAATAAGTACAATTCTAAAATATAAGTTGAGGTACTGTGTAGGAAAAAACATTGAACTAGGAATCTAAGGAATGGGTTTTATTCCTCACTGCCTTACAGTAGCCCTGAACCTTGGATAAGAGCCTGAGGAAGAATACATCCAAGAGCAAGGGGTTTCATCCAGTCCCTTTTAGCTCTAAAACTATGATTCTGAGATTCCCTTTTTGGATTTCATCTCAGAAACATTATTAAAAACATCAGGAGTGCTAAAAGTAAATCATTACTCTCAGTAAGGTGAAAAAGGACTCAATGATCCAAATAATAGCCACAGAGTGTTTGTCGAATTAAAGTAGTAAGTAGTATAATGCAGAGGTACCAATGGGTTTTATTCACTCACCTGTAAGTATTTAGTCAACTACTACTAAGTGTCAGTCTAGGTACCAGGTAATGACATACTGAAATATATGTGAGTATACATATATATGAATGTATATATGTACATACATATATGTATACATGTATATTTAATATCATTCATATATATATACTAAAATCTACTTAAACTTTTCAATCTGACTGCTCTGTTTCCACAATCTCATGTTAGCAGTGCTGTGGAAAGGAATTTCCTCTAATTCTTTTAGTGCTTGGCTCTTTTATCTGAAACATGAGTTTACTGTAGTTGACAAAAACCAAAAATAGCTTCATAAACTGCAGCCTTTTTATTCCCCTTCGAATTTGAAAAGCCTTAATAAAGTTTCATTCATTTCCATTTTGGGGGAAAGTAAGAATATTTTTTAATTCTTCCTGAACTCAAGTCCATCCCAGTATCAATCCAGAATCCCTTTCCAGACTTTCCTACACCCTAAAGAGATGATGCCCTAGCCTCAGTTTCCAAGGAATCATAGAATGTTAGTGATAAAGTGACCACAGGGCTGGTTTAACCCGACTCCTTCATTCTGAAGATAAAGACCTAGAAGAATGAAATGATTACCCAAGGTCATTCAGCTAATGACTATGTGAGGGTAAGACTATCACCCAAATCTCCTGACTTTAAGCCACAATTGCTCCACTAAACCATGCACCCCAACTGCCCTGTTTCATTTTTGTCCTTCGCATGCCTTAAGTCATAGATGTGGTCATTCTTTGAACTGTGTCATGCATTCAATTGGTTTCTATCTTTTTAGATCAAGGGCCAGAAAACTTTTTCTGTAAAGGGCCAGACAGTAAATAGCTTTGAAGGCTATACAGTCTCTATAGCAACTATTCAGCTCTCACTGTAGTACAAAAGCACCCTTAGACAATATGGAAAAAGTAAGTGCCTATGTTCCAATAAAACTATTTACAAAAACAGACAGTGATCTGGATTACCAGTGGGTCAAAGTCTGGACTTGATAGATGTGTCTTCTCTACTCTTGATCTTAGAAGCCCACTTCCTCTAATTATCAGGGTAAGAATGAAAGATACCATCTTTCTTCCCTTCCTGTAAAAACAAGATCTTGTGAATCTTATACATTAATTCTACAGAAATCTACTGAATACTTACTTTATGGGAAAAGAATAAGGGGTAAAACAAGCTGTAATAATAATAATAATAAAGTATGATATCTAATGAGAATTTATTATGTCCCATTTACAAAGGAAAACACTCTTATGTGTAGGCTTCTCATTATCCTTACAAAGCCCCTTGTTACTGCTAAGAAAAGTGGGCCCAGGAGGAGTAGGAAACTCATCCAAGGACCCACAGTTAGAAAGTTGCAGAAGTAAGATTTGAATCCAGACATGCATGGTTCTTATCACTGTCACCTTCTAACTTCATGAGATCTTGGGGGATCTGGTCTCTTATTACAAAGGAAGCTTAGTTTTACCCCGGATCTGTGTTGTCTTCACTTAGTAACTGAACCCCCCCTTCCACTCCCCTCCCCCATCTATTCCTCTACCTCTGTTCTCTTGTTTGGCAATAATTTATATTCCCACAGCTGTGAATGATGTGAGTTTTTGAGCCAAAAGAAAGTATAATGATATATTAGTCTAGGTTTCAACAAAAAAAAAAAAAAAAAGAAAGAAAGTTAAAAACCAAATTACAGACCTTTTAAAGACATGTATCAATCAGTCTTTTAATTTTTCAGTATGTGTGATTTGTCTACTCACTCTGACCAGCACACTGGTTTTCACGCAAGAAAGATTTTGGAGCCCTGAGGTTAAGGCCTTACTTTTCAGCTATTTAGTTGAGACAGCTTGGGCCAACTGTAGTCCTTATATTCCCCTTTAGTAAAATGAGGGAGTTTTATTTAACACTCACCAAGGCTCAGATGGTCTAGTTAATGAGTCTACGGGAAAGGTAAAGGACCACACAAGCAGCCCTCAGGGTCTGACTATTCTTTAAAGAACTACTTCTATTCTGCAAGGTTCATGTGCTGGATGCTTCTGGGGACCAAAATTTAACTAAAAGCACTGACTTGATACAAAAATATGCAACTGCATTTGTGTGAGCAACAATATGTGCATGTTTGCCCAATATTATAATGCAATGTTAAGAACCCAGGCTTGGGGGGGCGCCTGGGTGGCTCAGTGGGTTAAGCCGCTGCCTTTGGCTCAGGTCATGATCTCAGTGTCCTGGGATCGAGCCCCGCCTCGGGCTCTCTGCTCAGCGGGGAGCCTGCTTCCTCCTCTCTCTCTGCCTGCCTCTCTGCCTGCTTGTGATCTCTCTCTGTCAAATAAATAAATAAAATCTTTAAAAAAAAAAAAAAAAAAAAAAAGAACCCAGGCTTGGGTATCAAACGACCCTGGTATCATATTTTTACTTTATCACTTGTTAATTGCATGGGACCCTACAAAGGGAGGGTTAAAGTGGACTGGACAACAGGTTTTCTCTAGCTAAGATATAATAAGGGAGAGAAATGGAGGTGAAGGCATTGGAAAGGAAATTTATTACCCTATAGAGTAATAAATTGAAACACCAGTGCCTATAGGGGAGATGTTACATCCAAATAAATTTTTTAAAAAAGGAAATTAAATGAGTAGGAAGGCAGGGAGTTCTCTGTCCATGGAAGGACTCAAATAACCTCGGGACATTCACTTTTTGAAAACTGTTAAAGAAGAAATTTAGTTATCAGATAAGAGCACAGCCAGATAGCCTCCAAGACTCCCTCTGATTCTGAAACTCTGTGACCCTAGGATGTATGAAAGGGATTTGTTTGCTTATCCTCTGCAAAGTGCAGAAGTGGTCTAAGTATCCTTTGGGTTTAGCTTCCACTCTCCTGGAGTATCATGAAGAGCACTTAGCCTAGCCTTTCAGCATCCCAAAGGGCATTTTCTTCCTTGCTTAGAGCCCAGACAGCCCCTCCCATTATTTATTTGTGCAGCATGTACACAGTGACCTTGAATTCACTGTTTTTATAGGCAAGATAGACTGAGAGCTGTCCAAGCAGCTCCTGGGAGTTCCCAATTCAATGTTCCCTAACTTCATGGTCACAATCCACAAAAGCTTACATTGCTACTTAGTTTTCCTGTGACTAATCAGAACCGTCACTGGAATGAGCTGCCTCTACGAAGTGTGGGTAGTTGGATTAAATACTCTTTCATTCGTTTAACCTTACTGTTGTACTTTCTAAATGACGGGCACAGTGTAAACCACTGGAAATATAGGAGTCACTCGCCATTAGCCCCTCCTACACCTAGTTCCCAGCATTAGTGTTGTGATTGATAATACCTTGTGTCTGGATCCCCGTGTAGGCAATGCCGGCTCTGGAATGCAACAGAGAGAACCATCAGGGCTAGAGCCAAGCGTGATAAGATGAAACGGAATGCATTGTCAGCAGTAAAAGTACATGAGATGATGTCCTCTCCAACAGATGCATCTCTGTTTCAGACTTTTTTTTTTTTAACTGCTTTGAAAGGGCTAGCAATAAACTATCCAAGAAAGTCTATATCCAAGCTTTGGCATGTCCTTATCAAAGCCAATCACTGAACTCTGTTTTGGAACTTGCCCATTCCTCACTACGGATCATCCAACTAAGCACCCAACTCGCAATTCTCAAGAAAGGCTGTGGTGTCCACCTTCCGTTATCATATCCTCTGACTCCCCTCTCAGTAGATTCCCTTTACATGCACAAGATTTGTAAAACAGAAGAAAGGAGGTCATTGTATTAAGCTATGTGCAGGCATGTGGACATGACATTATAGTATTTATCCAAATGCTTTCTGGCAAATACCTGTTAATCCCCCACTTCCGTGATACTGGCAGCTGAGACCACAGGTAGTGGCTTCCCTACCTGAACATCAGGGCGATCTGAAATCCAACAGGAGCCCTCCTAATCTTCTTTTCCCAGTCCTTGCAAGTCATGCAAACCTCTCTCTGGGCTGAAACTACAGATCGTTGCAGAGTTTATCTAAACCATGATGAGGCACAGTCTTGAAGGAACTTAAGTACCAGCAAGGACAGTAAAGGAGAAACTCAAGTATGGGCAATGAGACTGGGATACAGTAACCATTCAAAATGGTCAGAGCAGAACAATGTCTAATAGAAAGAAACCTTCAAAATATGAAATGTGATGACATGCTCTAGCTGTTTTTTAGCTATCCCTCTTTAAACCATCCTGGAATTAAACTAGGATTATCCTCAGAGACTAGTGAGGAAATAAACTTTGATGTGGGTGTCAAGAGGCCTCAGCTTTGTAGAGTGTAAAACTGAAAAGACAGAACTTACTTTGTCATTACCATGGCTTGCTTTTTTCCTTTTCCTTATCTTTCAGCCATTGTGTTGTACAAAGAAATATGGCTACCAGAGAAATAAGGAATGAAAGCTACAGGGTGTGTTAGATAGAGTTCCCTAGAAATTTCTTCAAGTGATTTATTCAGGAAGCATTCTCAGGAGAAAGGGTGAGTGAATGCGGGAAAAGTGAAATGGTTTCCTCTAGAGACTGGCTTCACTGTAACAGGAAATCTCTGGAGAACAAGTTGTACCACAAAGTTAGTTCCACCTTGCAGCATGTGGGATGGCCTTTATATGACCATCCCAGTGAGACTTCTGACCCAAAAGAGGGAATAAGGGACAGCCTCTAAGGTGAAGTGCCCCACAGTCTAAGGCAATTCTCCAAGGAAGGGGATAGCTGTGAACTATTTCTAGCCAACAATCTCAGAAGGTGGGTTTTGGGTACCCTTATTGATTAAAAATATCTGGGCAAGGCCCCACCTGTATTGACTCAGTGTACTGCTTACAGCACTTAGAATAATTTGTTTCCTAAGTTCTTCCTTCTGAGTATAGCTTCTAGAATTCTCATGTGTCTCAACTTCTCAGAGACCTTCTAGGAAGATGGTAAGTTGGGATGAACTTCATCCCCTGCTGCTGCCTCTGCTGCTGAGGTATAACTGACACTCATCCGTCCTAACTTCTAATGTCTGTGTTAGATTTCCCTCCCCATGGTCCACGCTTCTACTAGTCTAGGTGGCTTATCTGATGGGTTACCACAAATTCTCATCCCAAGGGGTCTGCAACCTGGTTACTATGCTTTTATTAGACAGTGGTTGCTCTACAAGTCATTTTGAAATTACAGATGAGGATGAAAATACAAGAGATGCTTAAGTGGTTTATCTCTATGTTAGACATATTCCTCCTTGCCTTCATTGTATATGAGCAATCCTACTACCTCATGATAACCAGGGTTAAATACCTCTGCCACTAGGGTGACTCCCTTCTTTGGCTGATGGTCAATTAGCTCAAGGATCCCAAGGTGTCCATGTGGAAGCCATAACTTTCAAGGAGGAGTGTTCTTACTACATCGCCTGGTAGAAACAATCCCCTCTGGGACCTAAGACCTCCAAACCCACAGAGCCTAAGTTTGCAGAAAAGGTTTACAAAAATTCTATAAATGGTTTACAGGGAGTCAAAATGAATGGTGCCATTTCTACTTCCACTCTTCGGTTCTCAGGCCTATGTATTCAACCAATTGGGAACGTAATATCATATAATGCTTAATGGTTTAATGTGTATACTGATAGCACTCCATCTTCGCATGGTCTCTTCTCAAAGACACATGGTGCTTCAGCTGTGACAGCAGAAGCTTTTCTTCCTTGTTCTACTAAGCTATAATCTTCTGGATGGTATAGTATGAGGTAGGAGCAATGGATGCCGTAGCCATGTGCTGCTGATTTCCAAGTTTTTGCAAGTCATCCCGGCATGCAGGGTCCTTCCCAAGGTGGCAAATCCTGTATCACAAGTGACTTCTCCCAATACAGATACACCCTCCCTTATCTAACTTCATATTCTATTCCCCATGACATAGCATCGATTCTTTCATGGACACAATCTCCAGTTCATACCAGTACCTGTTAGCCCAGTCCTACAGCTACTCGCACATACAGTCCTGTCCTATCTCAGCAAGTTTTGTTGCAATTTGACCTTAATTGTATGCATGGGACCAGAGGAGGTAGAACAGATCCCAACGTGTCTTATAAGTCTCTTTATAATTCTCCTTTGAAGCCTCTCATAGTCTTTAAGCAAGGGGGGGAGGGGGGGCGGTACTCTTTCTCCAGAACCTACTTCTGTCAGCCCAGAGGGTTCCAGGGAATTGGGCAGTTCTGGATTCTTAAGTGCATCTTACCAGCTATCCCCATCCCAAGTCTCACAGTCTCACTCATTCCCTATGAAGGCCTTCATTTTCACATAGGAGACTTGCCTCAGCTGAGACTTCAGGGCTATCTGAAGTTCTGCCCTCTTCTGAGTAAGTCTTGTTCCTGACCCCTCAGCTGTGCTTCCCCTCTGGCTGTTGGAGATAAGACTCTTTTTGAAAACTTCCAACAAAATTCCCTGCCTCTCAGTTGGCTTTAAATTGTTGATAGCTATATTTGAGACTGTCTTTTTCTCTTTCAAGTGAATTAGTTATGCTAACAACAGCTACCTAATTCCACAGTCTTTGGGTTACTATTTCCCTGTACATCTCAAATGCACAGTACAATGCTTCAGCTAAAGCAACTCTTCCACATCTATCCCAACCCCAGTTCAACTCAGCGGAATGTCTTAGCAACTGCACTGTTTCCCATGGCGACTATCAAGACCCCACTTACCACCAGTGACAGGGGTCGTCATTGCCACCCAGCCAGTGAGGGATCCAACTCCAGAATCTCATCCCAGGACCATCTGCAGTCCAAACTGCCCCCGATCCAGAAGCAGAGCCCAAGAGCAAAGACAGGACTGCTCTCAAAAGAAGAGCAAGGGAAGCAGGGTCAGGAATAGGACAACTGCTAAGCAAGAATGTAACCACAGCTAAAAAGAAGCATAGATCTGATCCCATAGGGTCATTCTGGAACTGGAGCACAGAATGCACCACAGAAGCATTCCTACCCTGAGGCAAGTGGCCCAGCCTCTGAAGCACCTATGCCAGGCTATCCCAGCGTGCAGTACACGCATGCGACCACGGGGCAACTGCAGCTTACATTGAGCCAGTGGTACTTCTCGAGGGAAAGAGCAACCGTAAACAGTAATCAGCCAGCCCTCACAGCAGCTGGGGAATGAGTGTGGGGAATGAGGTAAGGGGCCTGGACCCAATAGCATCTATTACACGGGCAAGTAGAATTCTGCTCAAGAAAATGTGAGCGCTTCTAATAGAATTATTTAGTCATTAACTAATTCACTTTTAAAATTTAATGAGCAGTCACCAGTACGGGGCGAATTCCTTATCACTAGAGAGATACGATCTGAGCTAACGGGTCATTCGGAGCTGGTGAGGAGTCAGTCCATTGGTCTTTGAGGTCCGTTCCACATCTGAGATGCTATTATTGCACTTCAGTGATGAGAAAATGAGTTGGGAAAATGAATGAGACAAAGAGAGGCTGAAAGAAAAAAGAAAGAAAGAGAGAGAGAAAGAAAGAAAGAAATCAAGGCCCTAGAGAAGGGGGTATTTAGCCGGAACCACTGACCATGGACAAGCCTGGGAGGCTTGTGAACCCCTGAATTTGTTTGTGAAATTCTGTGTGAATGGGAGTGTGCTTTTGCTGGGAAAATAGTCTGTAGTTTTCATCATATTCTCCAAAGTGTCTGTGCTATAAACAGAATTATGTGAGAGAGAAAGGGTCCTTCTCAGAGAAGCAGAAATCCCTCACTGGGAACTCCCTACATACCCATGGCTGAGTTTTCCTTGTACTGTTTTGAAAATACATTAATTGAATTTCTATAAGAGGAGATTGAAATCAAAACGCCAGAGAATAAATACTGTACCTGATATTCTGCTATACAGCTTACACGTTTTCGACTGACGTTTTGCAGGACTCGTCCTCCGATGGAAAAAAGGAAACCAAAGTACATGCAGAAACCTCATTTGTGCTCAACCAAAATGAGGCCATTCCTGGTGACTGTCACAACCCTATCATAACCAATGCCTTTGCCACATATATTTTGATTCTGACTATAGTGAGAGAAAGCTCAAGTTTGGGAAGAAAATTACAAGGAGAACAAGGAGGAATCACCTCAGAAGAAAGAGAAGTCCTACTGTGGAGATAACATATTTCTATGGAATCCCATACACCTCAGCTCCATGTCAACAGGTCACAAACACAGGAAAAGACATGCAGTCCTTGTTACTCACTGAGCAGTCCCACTTCATGATTCAGCAGTGAGGATGGGTCTGACCTGCAGGACATGCCCTTATGTGATTTTTATTATGACAACATTGATTCACTCTATTGGATAGACTCATGGAAGGGATTTCATGGTTTATCTAAACGACTTCCTCATTTTACCAATTAACAAGCTGAGGCCCAGAGCAGAGAAGTGTCATGCTTGAGAGTGGCAAAGGTGAACCTAGCCCCAAATAATACTGCACAGAAAAAAGAGCAGAGATTCTTAATCCAGGTTGCCTTGGGCCAAATCCTGACTCTGCGGCTTACTTGCTGACCTGCGGCAGGCCAGGTAACCTCACAGTTTACTCACCTGTAAAAGCAGCATCATGTCATTGCAGATATAACAAGTTAGTTCTTCAAACTGCTTCGCACAGACCTGGTATATGATGAAGGCATAGTTAACATTATTAGCCCCATTGTCATTTAAACAAAAGTCACCTGGCTCCAAATCCAGTTTTCTGTTCAGTAAAGAACACAGGATTCAAATTCTGAATATTTCACCTACTACATGGGGCATTTTGGACATGTGACTTAACCTTTCTGTGGATTCGTTTCCTTATCTGGAAAGTGATAGTAATAGCACACCCATAGCACAGAACTGTAGGAAGACAAACCAAGATAATGAGCATAAAGCACCTCACATTTAAGAAACACCCCACCTCCCATGACCCTTTCCCTTAAAGCCGTTCATTTAGAACTTTCATACCTTGAGAGAAGAGGGTAAATGGTAAGAACTCACAGAAAATTAATGGTTATATTATTTTTACACAGGGTATTCACTTTTACCTGTACCATCTTCATTATCCTCCATCCCAAAACTGTGTCTACTATCAACAGAATTTTACAAATGAAGAAAACAGTGTCAAGAAAGTTCGGGAACTTACTCAAGTCTGCAGTGTCCATACACACTAGAGTCAGGGGCCCCACCAAGGTGCCAGGTTGCAGAGCTTTGGCCATTCTGCTCCTGTACACTGGGGGAGTGGGGACTTAGCTTCACATCTGCAAGCCCTGCTCTGTGCTAGGCTGTGAGGAAATACGGACCAAGGGAGAGGAGTGAGAACTATCATTACTGGGTGCTCTTATATCCAGGCTTTACCAGTGATATTCCACTTAGGAAGACATGACATCCTATGAGCCTGGAAACCAGCTCCAACAAGACAGAACAATGTCTCATAGTCTTGTGTTTCAATTCAGCACTGTTTGATTTTTTTTTTTTTTTTAATACTAACTAAGCGACATTGGTGAAGAGGCTCCCAGGTCTGTCCACACAGATATTGACTCAGTCACCATCTCTCAAACAATGGTATTAAGTAAACTTCGAGGTGAGGAATGAACAGCCAAAATCAATTGGAGTTGCAGAGTCCACATGGGCTATCTGCACAAATAGTAAAACACCTTCCATGAATTTAGAATCAACTTCTTACCCAAAGAGCGGTGTCTGGAATTCACTGGCCACCAGTCCAGAAACCATGAGCTGGAAGCACCAGCCCCAACACAGATCCAGCTGTGGACAATTTGGGCTTAGAAAATCAGCTTATCTGAACGTGAAAATGTTGCTAATTTAGTCATTTCTGGAAGAAACCACAATTGTTATAACTGTGATTAAGCTGACATGTTCCTAGTAAGCTCCTTTCATATCTGTGTCTACCTATCGCCAACACAGCATTTTAAAAAGTAGAAAATAGTTATTCCCAGATCATTGGTGATCATTTTAGCTATACACATCCACTTAAAAGACTTATTACCATATTATAATAATTAGTACATGTATGTTACCTTTCCAAAGGACATTCAAATGTTCTATCTTATACTCACAACTCAGAAAGTGGGTTTGAATTATTATTTCCAATTTACAGATGAGAATACAGAGAAATTCAGTGATTTTGCCTAAGATTACACAGCTGAAAATTCAGGCATACTTAAGGTAGTCCTAAGTGTTTTTACCTAAAAGCTAGATACTGTGCTAAGAGAACAGATGTTAATGTTCAAACATCAGTTTGCTCACCTGTAGAATGAGGAAGTAATAGTGCCTAAATCATAATATTGTGAGTATTAAATGAGATCGTTCATATAAATCACTAAGAACAGTGCTGAAACAATAAGGACTCTCTGAATTCCAAACATATTACTAATATTTCATAGATGTAGCAATGGGCTCAAAAACACTAAGGTTCAAGTCCGGACATAATACTTTCTAACTGCATGAGTTTGGGAAGTGCCTAAATACAAATATGTTAAATAAGGTTAGGTGATTCTTGCCCTGCCATCTTCACAGGATGCATGACATAATAAGTGGAAATGCTTTGAAATTTGCAAAGTGCTAGGAAAATATCTGAAGTTATGTCAGTGCAATAAACTCCTGAGGCAGCAGAAATAATACTAGTTAACAAATATTGACTCCTTGCACACATGCCAGACACTGTGCTCAGTGCTATATAAGCTGAGTTCCTTGCCATTCTCACAAAGACCATAAGGGCAGGTATTAACATCCCCATCCTATGGACGACTATGCCAAGACTCAAAGCAATGAGGTAATTTTCTCAGAGTCACTCAGCAGTAAGTGATGGTTGGGATGGGTCCTAAAATGAAATCCAGATCTTGAGCTTATTAAGCTTTTAAGGACTACACTAAAAAGATGAGCTACTGAGCTTTATAATCATAAAGAAAAGTCCAACAATAAAAGAAGAGCACTCTTTTGTATATGCAAGGCTCATCTACAACCTATCAATGAAAGTGAGTAGATGGGCTTTGCCTGGCCCTGAATGCATTATCAGAAAATAATAAACTACATTTAACTAATAGTTTTGTCATCCTCACATATCAACATTCTCCCCATTTGGGGCCTCTACTGGGGAATCCCAAAGATCTCTAAGTAAGTCTACCTAAGTATTTGTACCTCTTTCAACTAGAACCCACCACTTGAAAGAAAATGAAAATAAAAAAGTATCTAAAGACAGTGACTCTCTCCCCCTCTGACCAGGGTATTCTAGGGAAGGAAATTAAAATGCCACTTCAATGGGGAAAAATTTGAATATTTAATCTTGGGTATTTCAATCTGTTCTTTTGGAACTTGGCAGTATTACAAATTTATTGGCATGTTTTTTTAAGGAAAATGCTGTAGGAGGTCCGATTGGATTTATTTTTACATAGACATACCCATACCAACCTTATTTAGAAGAGGCCAATCTTGAGGGATGTTTATTTTTTAAAACTCAAAAACAAATCAGAATATTTTTTCCTCCTTTTAAAAAAAAAAGTTTTCAATGCATTTTAATAAGGCTCAAACTGTCTCCCTGTGAGTTTCCCTCAAGTTATCCATTTTTAATTGTCTTTAGATCTTGGCATCTTGATGTCATGGATAGGAATTGTGGCTGTGTTCTGCCAGTCTCTCCCACCCCCTTCCTTGTATGCTCGCGGAAATAAGCTTAGCAGCCATCTGCAACTCCGTGTGGAGGCAGGCTGAATGTCAGCCCTCCTGCAGGCTCCACGCAGAAGAGAGCTCCAGAAGACCTGCTGGTCTCACACCCAAACTGCCATGCCCTTGCCTTGCGGTCTTTTCCTATTAATATTTCAGCACTTGGGTTGCATGGGCTTGGGAAGCCCTTTTGTCTCAGTAGGGAGCAAAAGACAAGCTCCATAGAGGGTCTTTTCCTATAGAGAGTTTGAGAATGAGTATTTAGGTCTGACTAAAGAGCAACCTATTGACCTTTTTGGTAGGCTAGAGAGACTAGATATTCATGCTAAACTTTAAGAAAGGCAGAAGAGAAAAGTACAGGTTGAGCTGAAAGTTGAATAGAAGGGAAGGATAAAGGGGTGCCTGGGTGGCTCAGCCAGTTAAGCGTCTGTCTGCAGCTCAGGTCTTGATCTCAGGGTCCTGGGATCAAGCCCCTCTTCAGGCTTCCTGCTCAGAGGGAGTCTGATTCTCCCTCTCCTTCTGTAGCTCCCCTTGCTTGTGTGCCCTCTCTCTCTCTGTGAAATAAATAAATAAAATCTTATTTTAAAAAGGGGGGGAAGGATAGAAAAGGGAGAGAGGATATGATAAAGAAAGAGGCTAAGAATGGCACAGTCACCAGACTGTGGAAAGAGACAAGATGCCCTTCAACGGACGAATGGATAAAGAAGATGTGGTCCATATATACAATGGAGTATTATGCCTCCATCAGAAAAGATGAATAACCAACTTTTGTATCAACATGGATGGGATTGGAGGAGATTATGCTGAGTGAAATAAGTCAAGCAGAGAGAGTCAATTTTCATACAGTTTCGCTTACTTGTGGAGCCTAAGGAATAACCAGAGGACATTGAGTGAAGGAGAGGAGAGGTGAGTTTGGGGAAATTGGAGGGCGAGATGAACCATGAGACTGTGGACTCTGAGAAACAAACTGAGGGTTTGGGAGGGGAGAGACGTGGGGGTTGGGTGAGCCTGGTGGTGGGTATTAACGAGGGCACGTATTGCATGAGCATTTGGTGTGGTGCATAAACAATGAATCTTGGAACTCTGAAAAAATAAAATTAAATTTAAAAAAAAAAGAAAGAGGCTAAGGGAGAAACAGTTGAGAAAGAAGGGAGGGTTTGAGGGAAGAATAAAGGAAGACAAAGGAATGTAGGCATTATGCCTACTGTTGAACTTGGGATCATAGGTGAATCTATAGTAGGAAGGAGGGATTGAGAAGAAAAGAGATGGAAGGAGGAAGAGAAAAATAAATATACCTACAATGCTTGTTATGTATGCCAAGCATGTGTTTGGTGCTTTCATATTCACACTCTCATTTGCTCTTTACCACAGTCCTATCTGGTAGGTATAAAGAAAACTAGGCTCAGAGTGACTTTGAAAGTTGACTAAATTTTCAAAGCTAATTGCAAAACCCAATCTTCACTGGTCATTACATTATCAAACAAACATTTGTTGACTACCTTGTGAAGAGATGCCATACACTGTGCCACTTGTCCAAGTAAGTGATGTCTATTTTCTGCTCTCCAGAACTTCACAAATAGGGACACCTGGGTGGCACAGTCAGTTGAACATCTGACTCTTGGTTTTTGGCTCAGGTCACAGTCTCGGGGTCATGAGACAGAACCCCAGGTCAGGCTCTGTGCTCAGTAAGGAATCTGCCTGAGACACTCTCTCCCTCTGCCCCTCCCTCTCTTCCACCCCCCTCAAATAAATAAATCTTTAAAAAATTATTACATATTTATTTGACAATAGGATGCAGTCTAGCTTCACAGTTTAGAGAAGTCCATATAATAGAAACCAGTCTCTAAGTTTCAGAATAAAATTAGGAGTTCATTCTATGTTGGCTAGAATGTCTCTCCATTCTTCAGACTGTTGATGGAAGGGCTCATGTGTTACTCAGCTTTCTCTCAATCTAGAGATATTTTACTGAGGTCAATGTTTCCCACAGCTATTAGGGTCAGTTTTGAAAAGACCCAGAGCAAACATCAGCAAGATGATGGGCTAGGAGGTCCCAATTCTTGTCTCTCCTACAAAAACAATAAATAAACCACCAACTGACAAAAAGTAGCTTTGGGAAAGCTCTGGACTCCAATAAAGAAGCAGCAGAAATCCTGCAAAGCTCAAAAAATAAGGATGGCTACATAGACAAGTACAGAAAACATTTTACCGGCATAACCCCAGCCCTGAGTCCAGAGCAGCGCAGTGACCAGAATTTTCCAGAGCAAATCAGTGCCCAGGATTTCCTCAGGGAAATTTCACCCCAAAAGGAAAAGGAGAGCAAGAGAAATACAGCAAGCCCCATCACCACTGTAAACGCTTGTAGCCTTTGCTACTGAGGACCCTCACCCACCAGTCTTCACCAGTGCAGAATCCAGCTGATGGAGCTGGCCGGAGTCCCCCTCACTGCGTCTCTTTACCAGAGTTGGAGTTCTATCTACAGTGAGACCTGCTCCAAGAGACTCTAGTTGCCACAGTGAACCACTCTCCAGATCAGGACACCATAGTCCCTCGCCACCTACAGGAACAGAGCCACCACTGCACAGCAGTCCACCCTTTGAATACTAAGTCAAGGCTTTAACCTGCCAAAGCTAGGTCCAAGCTCTCCCTGCTCCGTACCCTCTCCTCTGAGTCCTGACATGAGGCTTCCACAGGTTATTGCTGGGGCCATGCGGCTGCTATTCTGTGACTGCCCCCTGGGTCCTAAGTAGATCTCACTACCTGGAGATGACAACCAACAGTAGGAGACTTAACCAACTGTGCCACTCAGGTGCCCCTCAGAGTTTTGTTTTTTTTTTCCCCTCAGAGTTTTTATTAAAGATAAATTGATGATAAATATTTATCTAGACTAAGAAATAAAAATAGATGAATCAAATTAATAAAATTAGAAGCAAAAGAGGAGACATTACAACTGGTATCATAGAAATACAAAGGGTAATAAGATATTACAGTAAAAAAATAATGCTAAAAAATTAGCTAATTTAAAGAAGTGGATAAGTTCCTAGCAACATACAACTTAAGACTGAATCATGAAATAATAGAAAATCTGAACAGACCAGTAACTAGCAAGGAGATTGAATCAATAATCAAAACTCTCCCAACAAATAAAAGTCTAGAACCAGATGCCTTCACTGATGGAACCTACCACACATTTAAAAAAGAATTAATAGTAATCCTCTCCAAAAAATTGAAGAGGAAGGAATACTTCCAAGCTCTTTTTAGAAGGTCAGCATTGCCTTATAACAAAACCAGACAAGGACTCTACAAGAAAAGAAAATTAAAGGATATATCCCTGATGAACATATATGCTAGGAAATCAAATCCAAGAGCTTCAAGAGCATATTAAAAGGACGATACACCATGATCAAGTGGGACTTATTCCTGGGATGCAAGGTGGTTCACATATGCAAATCAATGAGTGTGATTTACCACATTAACAGAATGAAGGATAAAAATCATACGATCATGTTAATAGATGCAGCATTTGACCAAAAAAAAAAAAAAATAAATAAGGCATTTGAAAAAATTGAACACTCTTTTCAGGCATAGAAGAAATGTATCTAACCAAAATGAAGACCGTACATGACAAACCTGTAGTTAACATCATACTCTCTGAAGAAAAGTTAAAAACCTTTCCTCTAAGATCAGGAAAAGACAAGGATGCCCACTCTTGCCACTTCTATTCAACAGAGTACTGGAAGTTCTAAACACAGGAATTAATCAAGGAAAAGAAATGCAAGGCATCCAAATTGGAAGGAAAGAAATAAAATTATCTGTTTATTAGGGAAGCTAGATGATGTGATCCTACATATAGAAAACCCTAAAGACTCTACTCCTCCAAAAAAAAAAAAAAACCCTGTTAGAACTAATAATTCAGTAAAGTTGCAGGACACAAAATTAGCATACAAAACTCAGTTGTGTTTTGATACACTAACAATGAACTATCTGAAAGAGAAATTCAGAAAGTAATCACATTTACTATAGCAAGAAAATAATAAAATACTATACTATAAAATAAAATAGAAAATAATAAAATACTTAGGAACACATTTAACCATGGTGGTAAAAGACTTGCACCCTAAAAACTGTAAGACACTGAGGAAAGAAATTAAAGACACAAATAAATGGAAGTTTATCTTGGATAAACTTCCAAGTTTATCCAAGAAACTTGGAAGAATTAATACTGATAAAATATTTTGGTAGGATAGACTACCAAATCAGTTTATAGACTGAATGCAATTTCTATCAAAATTCCAATGGCATTTTTCACAGAAATAGAAAAACTTTCTAAAATTTCTGTGGACCTTAAAAAGTCTTGAATAGCCAAAGCAATCTTGAGAAAGAGAAACAAATATTGAGGTATCACAATCCCTGACTTAAAACTGTATTATGAAGCTATAGTAACCAAGATAGTAGGTACAGGCATAAAAACAGAAACATAGACAAGTAAAACAAAATAGCCTGGAAATAAACCCACTCATATATGGTCAATGAATCTTTGACAAGGGCATTGAGAACACATTTTGGGGAAAGGATAGTCTCTTAAATAAATGATACTAGGGAAGCTAGAAATCCACATGCAAAAGAATGAAGTTGACACCTATCTTACACCATTCACAAAAACTCAAAATGGATTAAAAACTTAAATGTAACATCTGAAAACATAAAACTTCTAGAAGAAAATAAAGGGAAAACGTTCCTTGATATTGGTCTTAGCGATAAATTTCCTAGGTAAGATACCAAAAGCACAGGCAACAAAGTTAAAATAAACATGTAGGACTACATCAAACTAAAGAGCTTCTGTACAGCAAAGGAAACCATCAACAAAATGAAAAGACAACCTACAAAATGGGAAAAAATATTTACAAACTATATATCTGATAAGGGGTTAATGTCCAAAATACATAAAGTACTCATACAACTCTCAAAGGGATACAAACACACCAATGTTTATAGAAGCATTATCTATAATAGCCAAATTATGTATGGAAAGAGTCCAAATGTCCATCAACTGATGAATGAAAAAAAAAAAAAAGGGGATGGTATATGGGGCACCTGGGTAACTCAGTCGGTTAACCTACCTTTGGCTCAGGTAATGAACCCAGGGTCCTGGGGTCCTGGGATCGAACTGTGCATCAGGCTCCCTGTTCAGCAGAGAGCCTGCTTCTCTCTCTCCTCTGCTGCTCTCCCTGCTTGTGTGCTCACTCTCTTTCTGTTAAATAAATAAATAAAATCTTTTTAAAAAGAGGTAGTATATATATATATATATACACACACACACATATATATGTATATATATGTATACACATACACACACACACACACATACACACACACAATGGAATATTACCCAGCCATAAAAAAGAATGAGATCTCACTATTTGCAATGCTGTGGATGGAACTGGAGAGTATAGTACTAAGTGAAATAAGTTAATCAGAGAAAGACAAATACCATATGACTTCACTAAAAAAAAAAAAAAAATGAACATTGGAGGAAAAAAAGAAAGGCAAACCAAGAAACAGACTCTTAAGTATAAAGAACAAACTGATGGTTACTAGAGGGGAGGTGGGGGAGGTGGATTAAACATCCCCAAGTGATGGGGAATGAGGAGGGCACTTGTTGTGATGAGTACGGGTGTTGCATGGATGTGCAGAATCACTAAATTATACACCTGGAACTAATATTACACTGCATTTTAACTAAGTGGGATGTAAATAAAAATTTAATTAAAAAAAAGAGAACTCAGGGATGCACGGTGGCTCAGTTGGTTAAGCGTCTGACTCTTGATTTCAGCTCAGATCATGATCTCAGAATTATGAGATCAAGCCCCAAGTGTAGCTCTGCACTGGGCATGGAGCCTTCTTAAGTTTTTTTTCTCTCTCTCTTCCTCTGCCCATCCCCCCTCTTTAAAAAAAAAAAAAACTCATATAACTTACTAGAAAAAAAAGGAAATAATCCATTTTTTAAAAGATTTTATTTATTTATTTGAGAGATAGAGAAAACACAAGTGCAGGGTGGCAGAGGGAGAAGTAGACTCCCCGCTGAGCAGGGAGCCAGACATGGGGCTCTATCCCAGGGCCCCCAGATCATGAACTAAGGTAAAGGTAGATGCTCTACTGACTGAACCACCCCGGTGCATTGCAAAAAAATCCATTTTAAATGGTCAAAGAACTGAATAGACATTTTCCCAAAGAAGACATACAGATGAAAAGGTGTTCAACATCACTAATTATCAGGGAAATTCAAACAAAGCCACATAAGATACTAGTTCACACCTATCAATATGGCTATCATCAAAAAGACAAGAGATAAGCAATGTTAATAAAGATGTGGGGAATGAGATACCCTTATACACTGTTGCTGGGGATGTAAGTTGGTATAGCCATTATGGAAAACAATATGATGGTTCTTCAAAAAATTAAAAATAGAACAACCATATGACCTAGCAATCCTACTCCTGGGTATATATCTCAAGGAAATGATATCCGTGTCCCAGAAAGAGTATCTGCACTCCCATGTCTATTGCAGCATTAGTCACAATAGCCAAAATACTGAAACAACCTTAATGCCTTTCAACGGATAAGTAAGTAGATAAAGAAAAAATGGATAAAAGAATGGGTGAAATAGGGTATTATTTAGCCACAAGAAAGAAGGAAATTCTAACATTTGCGACAACATGGTTTTGAGA
The DNA here is from genome assembly GCF_002288905.1 of Enhydra lutris kenyoni. NCBI lineage: Eukaryota > Metazoa > Chordata > Mammalia > Carnivora > Mustelidae > Enhydra > Enhydra lutris. The sequence continues at coordinate 8,993,573 of NW_019154121.1, read as the reverse complement.
GTGGAGGGCATTATGATAAGTAAGGTAAGCCAGACAGAGGGGGGAAAAAATAAAAAGCAAATACTGTATGGTATCAGATGTATGTGGAATCTACAACAAAAAGAAATCAATTTCATAGAGACAGCAAATAGGAAGGTGGTTGCCAGGGGATGGGGATGGGGAAGTTGGAAACATAGGTTAAAAGTTACAAACTTCAGTTTTAAGAATAAATCCTGAGGCTCTACTGTATAACATGCTGACTACATTTAATAATACTGTATTGTAAATTTGAAAATTGAAACTTGCTAAGAGGAGTATAGATTAAGTGTTCTTACCATAAACAACAACAACAAAAGAGTTAACCATGTGAGGTAATGGATGTCTTAATTACCTTGATCTTAATAATCACCACAGTGAATATGTATATCAAATATCATGTTGTATATCCTAAGTACATAAAACTATGTTTGTCAGTTATTCCTCAATAAAGATGGAAAAAAGGAGATCTATCTCATACAAAAATGAAGAAAATACTGAGGGCCAAAATACTGTAGGCAGAAGGAAGAGCCACAAGTACAACACTTGTCATGTGCTAGGAAAGACAGAAGTCTGGAATGGCTGATGGCTCAAACTAAGGAAAGGGAAGAATCAGGAGGGTAAGCATGGATTATAAATTGTAGCAAGGACTCTAGATTTCATCGTAAGTGCAGTAAGAGGCCATGCAGAGTTTTAAGCAGGAGGATGATGTGATCTCGTTATGTGTTCCAAGAATGGTTTAAGGCAGGTTTAAGGGGAGAAGGATAGACAGAGGAAGTAAGAGACCAGTTAGCTGACTGATTCAGTAGTCTGACTGATAAAAGATGATAGCAGCAGTGGTAGTGGCAACTGAGACGATGAGAAGTTCAGATAAAGAACATAAGGCAGTAGCATAGTCAGTGGGAGTGTGTCATCAATTGTGTCATCAATTAGATGTGATAGGGAGGACAGAGTAGAGAAATGGAGGAGGATTATTCTGTCTCTAGTTTGAACAGTACAGTGCAAAGTAACGTATTTACAAAGACCAGGTGGAGTAGGTGAGAAACACAAGTGTTCCTTAAGTTGTTGGCATACAGAAACAATAGTTCATTCTTGGATGTTTCCATTTGAGATACATTAATTAAATACACTAGTGGAGATGTCTAATAGGCAGTAGGGCATATAACTTAAAATTTCATGGAGATAATGGGGCAAGAGGCACAACTTTTCAGCGCATACAAGGAGAAGCATAAATAGATAAAAGAAGTGGTCCAAGATCTAAGCCATGGGGTATTCAACATATAGTAGGCCAAAAAAAGAAGAGGGGATAAGCTCAAAAGGTAGGAAGGAATAACCTATGAGGTATGAAGAAAATTAGGAGTGTGATGTCAGGAAAGCCAAGAAGAGAGAGTGTCTCTATAGGAAGGGTCAGATGAGTTATATACTGCTGAGAATTCCTGCAAAATGAGAACAAGAGGTAGCTATTGAATTTGGCCAGATAGATGTCACTGGTGATACTGAAAAGAGCAGTTTCTATGGAGTGTTTGGTATAGAAGCCTAATTAGAATGGTTTGAGGAAGGAAATAAAGAAGCGTAAGAGGCACTACATGACTCTTTTGAGAAGTTCTGCTTTGAAAGGGAGCAGAGAAATGGGGTAGTTTTTAGAGATGGACATCAGTCAAAAGGGCTTTTCTCCCCTCATACTGTGGAAAGCCTAAAGTTGGGCTTCCCTGAGATGAGAATTCATGAATGACCAATTTATTTATTTTTTTCAAGATTTATTTATGTATTTATTTGAGAGAGAGAAAGAGACAAAGAGAGTGCATGGGCAGAGAGGAGGAGAAGAGAAAGGAAGTAGACTTCCCACCCAGCAGGGAGGCAGTTGCGGGCTCAGTCCCAAGACCCTGAGATCATGACCTGAGCCAAAGGCAAACACTCAACCCACTGAGCCTCCCAGGAACCCCATGTATGAGAAATTTATGAAGACAGTGTCCGCTAGGATACTAGTAAGGGAACCAGAGAAACAAAATGAGGAGAAGAGGAGGTCCAACAGAGGAGGGATTTCTGGAAGGTCCTACTGGAAGCAGCTTCTGCCTAACACATCAGGGGAACTGTGTGGTGTAAGGTACCTTCAGAGCTCTCCAAACCTGAAGCTGGGGATGCTGGCTCTCACAACCACGCCCATCATCTGCCCCCACAGACACACACTGCAAATAAATTCCAAGCATTTCTGGATTTCCCAGAAGACATTAGAAGTGAAAGACCAGGGAAGTGAGTGGGGAGCTCACCAAAAGAAGAAAAAAAGAGAGACAGAGACAGAGGAAGGAAGGAAGGAAGGAAGGATGGACAGATGGCAGGCAGGGAAGTTGAGAAGTATACCAGGTAAGAGATGGCTGTCCTCTCCTGAAAGAAGTTTCAGTGGAGACCTGACATAGACTCTGTAGGAACCTGTTTCCGTTTGCAGCATGGAATTTCATTCCAAAGATATTTACTGAGCATCTACTACATGCTTGTCATGAATCCTCAGTGTTGATTTGCAGGCAAGGATGGAGTCTGGGACCTTTCTGCAATAAGCCATGTGGTTTGCATAATGGACATAAACTTATCATTTACAATCCAAAGACAAAAACTTGTAAGTATTGAAGGGCTTTACTCATGCTTTCAATATCCATTCAACAATCGTTTTTGTTGTTGTTTTGTTTTGTTTTCAACCTCAAACCCTAAGTATTTATCTGGAGTTCAGTAGAAAGCAGATTGTTTTTTTTTTTTTCTGCCTATGACCAGAAATAAAGATTTTGCAACGCAAGCTCTGATGACAGTTCAGTTGATGGCATGAGAGAGATAATGGATTTCTCTGCTCCTACTGTTCTATTGATGGAAGAATATAGCTAATGCTCACAACTTGCAGGAAAAAGACAAGGGGATTACACAGGCCGATTTCATATACTCCTCAGCTCTAAATACATATTCAGTTCCCAGAATTGTCCATCCAGTTTGGTGCTGAGACTATAGAGATGAATAAGACTGAGTCCCAGCCTCTGATAGGCTGGACAAAATCCAAAGGTAATACGAAACACAAGGAACCAGCAAACATCAATCTAAAATTATGTGAATCCATCCCCATTTCTCTTCTACCCTGATAGAACTGCTCAGCTCAGTAAATTAGCATTTACTCTGAGCCATACTGTGATATAAAAATTCCTTATTGTCACTTTTTGATTCCTCCATCCTCCTCCATAGCCAAGACTCTTGTTATATTTTAAAACCTCATTTCCTTAAACAAGCTCATCAAGCTGACAATGCAAGAGCAGTAAAAAGCCCCAGAACAGTTCAAGGCTACCTCGAGACCCAAGTCCACAAATCTACCTGGTTTCTAGGGCACCTCAGATTTAGAGTGTTCTCTGAGCACGTGCAGAGCCCTCTTCCTTTGTCAATTTCTGGACATAGTTAGCCTGAAGGCAGCTTTATAGACCCAGGCATTTCACTGCATTGAGGTGTAAAACATCATTAGATAGAAGGACCTGTCCACCTACTTAGCAGACTTCTTTCAGGGAGAAACATGACCCCACTTTGGTCAAAGCTAAAACATGAAGGCTTCTTCACCCCACAAACATCATGGAGTTCTGTTAGTAACACTGTGATGTGCCATGCCCCACCCCTTCAGAACTCAGCACAGGCCCCCTGCTGTCAGAGCTCTGGCCACTATATTTGTTTCCCAGGGCTGCTGTAACAAAGCACCACACACCAGGCAGCTTAGGTAACAGAAATGTATTGTCTCGAAGTTCTGGAGTGCAGAAGTTCAAAATCAAGGTGTGTGCAGACAGGTTCCTTCTGAGGGCTGTGAGGGAAGATCTGGTCCTAACCTCTGGGAGCCTAGCTTCTGGGAGCCTCAGGCATTCCTTGGTTTGCAGATGGCAATCTTGCTGGGCCTTTACATTGTCTTCTCTCTACATATGTCTATGTCTGTGTCAAAATGTCCCCTTTTTATAAGGACATAGTCATATTGGATTAGAACCATCCTAATCATCTCATCTTAACTTGATCCTCACTTTGATCTTTTCCAAAGACCCTGTTTCCAAATAAGGTCATATTCCCAGGTATCTGGGGTTAAGACTTCAACAATTTCTGGAGGGACACAACTCTACCCGTAACAGCAACTGAGAGCTTGCCGCTAAAACCCCTCCTGAGATTGCCTTAGCTGAAGAGAGGGACCTCTCCCAAGTCATGCCCCCCTCCCTATCTCAACCCATATCCTATGACCGACTGACAGAGGGAGTGAAAAGCCTGAATCCCCTAATTCAGGACAAGTGCATGGTTATCCCAGCTCCAAAACTCACTGTAGCATTGTCAGAGATCTCTGCCTGGCCCTTCTTCCCTCACTTCCCCTACAGCCATTAAACTGGCAAATACACCCCAATAAATTTCCTGCATGCAAATAGCCAAATCAGAGTCCACTTCCCCAGTCATACCACTTTTAGCAGGGGCCTTTCTGAGCCTACCCTCTGTGCCCGATGCCGGGGAATCACAAACAAGATAAATCACTGCCCTCCAAGAGTTTAATATAAGAAAATGTTGTCAGGAATAGAAAGAAAGACTTACGTCAAACATCTCCTGCCTCTAGGATCACTATTTTCTATTTTGTGATTTGGCTCCCTTATCTGCTCCTCTCCCGTATCTCAGACAACGGTCACACTCTTCTAATGAATTGTGCTTCTAGAAGAAAAAAATAAAGAGGAAAAATGGTTGTTTGTTAAGTAGGGCTGTGAGATAGACATTTTGCATATTCAATCACATTGAATTCTCCCAACAACCCTGTTCCTTTACGTTACAAATGGACAAGCTGAGATTCTAGGCGCACCAATAATGGCCCAGCTCATCTGGCTTGTAGTAGATTTAGCAAGGAAGGAAATTCAGGGGCTTCTGATTTCAAAGCCTGTGCTTTTTCTACCACGCCAGTGGTTCCCAGACTTACATTACACAAGTCAGTAAATTAAAAACAAACAAAAATTGGCAAACAGAAATAGAGCTAGAAACTTCAGATATTTCCAAAAACATTAAATGTAGAAACTTCAGCCTACTATTACCACCATTTCATAATAAAAGGAACATTGCAACACAGAAAAATTGCAATGGCTGAATCTCAAAATAGAAGATCAGCACTTATAATTAAATGAATTTAGCTTCATGGAAAACATACCACATTGCCCTTCGTTTTTTTCATTTTGCTAAAGATTTGCGAAAATTTTGTAAAGAACCAGTACAAATCTTGAATTAAAGAAAAAAAGAGCTTAGTAATCATTTCTAATAGATCTGGATTTTGTTCATTCTGAAGTAAAAATAACCTCTCTAGGTTACATAGCAAAATATTTTGAGTGTTGCGGAAGTGTATCTAACCTAGCTTTGATGTGATCAAACATAACTACAGACTACGAAGGAATGTTACATTCGAAGAAACAAAGTGAAAGCAAAAGGAAATCATATTTTATAACTTGGCTATTTCTCCCCAAGTCTCAGATCTCCCTCAAAATTCAAGAGCTGGCAAGGGTCCAGTTTCCAATCAGAAGATTTTCCTTTGGCCCTATCCATTCACATTTGAATGAAGTTATATTCCAGAGTTTTCATTCTGCCGTCAGTTACCTCTGACAGGGAACTAGAGTTAAAATTCACATGTTAGTTAGTAACTGAAAGCTTGTAACATGCCAGCTCGGAGTTTGAAATATATACGTTCTATAATGCATGCTGCACATTCTTTCTAATTATTTGGAAGATGTGTAATGAGCTAATATATTCACTAGTAGCAACAAATAGGTCTTGCGCAGAAACACTGGCTTGCATTTACAAGCATTCTTCATCTAGAGTGCTCTCACAGCACCTCATAGATGGCATAAGGATAAGCCGCCCACCAGCAGATACCTCAAGGGTGAAAACCCTTGCGTCTGAGGTTTCTGCAGCACAGAGAGCACACTGCAGCATTACATGGGATGAGGTCTTAATTCCCCAAGTATTACAGATTTAGAGCTGACGTGAGGTATTTCGTTTGAAGAACAGAAGTATTTTAAGAAGGCTGAGTGCAATTTTGAAGTGGCAATCATTCCTTACAGGCAGCTTGTCATAGTGGAAAGAATGAAGTCTCTGGAGTTCATCGGAGCTAAGCATGGATCCCAGCTCCACTACTTACCCAGCTGAGTGACCCCGAACACAGCCTGGCTCCTCTTTGTAAAAGTGGCAGTGATAACGGTACCTCCCCACAAGCTTGCTGTAAAAATCCAGTGGAAGACTGCACCCGATACATAAGAGTCATTATTATATTTTATCTGTAAAATGGAGGGATCATCAACTTCAAAGCATTGTGAAAATAAAAATAACGATAAAGAACGGGTGATGAGGAGGTACCATGTGCTAGGAAATGTGCACAGTGCTTTTTCATATGATCTCATTGTATCTTAAGGATCAACGTATCATTTTAACAGGTGAAGAAATTGGAATCCCTGAGACAGAAAGTGGCATGTCCAAGGCTTCTGGGAAGTTAATAAGTGACAGATAGTGCACAGTACCCAAGTTTGTAGTGTTTAAGTGTATAGTTGGACCAAACAAATGGTATTTAGTTCATCTCTTTAGAGAATAACTTAGGATGCCCATCTCATCTCTCTATACCTATTTACATTTCTGGCAAATTATTCTGAGTGGATTCAAAGTAAAAGTACACCCTCTACCCTTAAAATGTGCCCTCTCCAGAATAACTCCAATTCAGTTCAATGTACCAAACCATTATGGAACACATGCAGAATGCAAAGACTATTCCCGGCACCTCAGGCATACCCGTGTTTTAGAGATGCATGCCCAGTGCTATCTTTTTTTTTTTTTTTTAAAGATTTTGTTTATTTGACAGAGAGAGATCACAAGTAGGCAGAGAGGCAGGCAGAGAGAGAAGGGGAAGCAGGCTCTCTGCAGAGCAGAGAGCCCCACGCGGGGCTCGATACCAGGACCCTGGGATCATACCTGAGCTGAAGGCAGAGGCTTTAACCCACTGAGCCACCCAGGCACCCCATGCCCAGTGCTGTCTTATAACAAGGCCACAATCACAGCTAATTAACAAACAGGTTAGACTGAGCTAAGCATTGTAAAAGAAGTAACAGCAAAATTTTATAGACTCAAAGTAAAAGCAATTAATTCTGTTTGGGAGGAGAGGGAAATGCACAGTGGAAGGTGCATCTGAGTGAGCCTCAGAGACGGTACCCTCTCTAAGCCATCCCTAATAAGGATCAACCCTTTGGGTGAAGCAGACCCTCTTCTAAAATGCAAACACCTCTTCCTGGAGGACGAGGGTATTACATCTCATTTTTTAGGTCATTTTCAGCTTTGTCAGCAGACTCTGAGACTGTCAGCACACAGGGCCCTAAGAAGGAGCACCAGGACAGGAAGGAAACAGGAAGCCACACGGAGGTGAGAGGCACGGTGGCTAACCTTCAACTACTATGCCAACTGCAGGACTATTCACATGGACCAGCTGACCCACCACTTTCTTGGCAGGAGCACCACACCCTTCCCAAAAGTAATGGGCTGAAATATCAGAAGCGAGGGTCTATGGTAGATAAGGGATATGACATTTCCAAACAGCATCTAAGTTTTCAGTTCTAGAGTCAGTTTACAGGAGCTTAACTGGAGTCTTCTGATTTCTGCACAGGGGGCAAGAGACTGGGACAAGGCATTGTTTGGGGTCTTTTCAGTTCTCTTTAGCATTTTGTTGCATAAAGGCTATTCTTCAGGAAATTCACTGCAGTTTCTGAAGATGACCAACATATCCAAACAAAAGAAGATAGTTTTTTACTTTAAAAAATCTACCTGAATCTATAACAGGGTCATAGAAAATAAGAGTTTGGAAGCCAAACAGGTGTGGGAATCCATTTCCTAGAGCTAAACCTTACAGATTCCTAGCTGTCTGACCTCATAAATTCACCTAATCTCCAGTTTCTCATCTGTAAAGTGGGAATTATATTACCTACCTAATAAGGTTGATATAAAATCACCTGCAACACGAGGCAAAGATTCTTTTTTTTTCTTCAGTGATGCATCTCAATGTCCCGTACATTGCCTAGCATTTACTAAAAGAACAAATCAGTACTAATATCCACTCAAAACCTAGTTGTGCTAGGTATTGTTCTAGTAACTGGATTCCTATAAATAATAAATGAGATAATATCTGCATAGCATTAGGTATGCTAAATAGATGGTTTTTTCTCTTTATGATATCTCAAACAAGAGCAGTGGACAAGGGAAGAGAGAATCACCCACGCATTAGTGCCTGGCCCTACACTCTCCCTGATGTTCTGAATTGTTATGGAGATTCTCACCCTGATGCCTACCATTTGATTTCACCAGCTGCTGCCCCTTTATCAACGGCTGAAAATCCTTAGATCTTCCTGATTGGAGCCCTACCACACTTGAAAATCAAAGTGAGCCTTACTTAAAGCAAATTCTAAACGTCTTTCCCATAAAAGGCTCACCTTGAAATAGAACTGATTTCCTGCCAATGTCTATTTTGAACAGACATATATTTTAAGCTCCCCAGGTATGTCTTTAAGTCTCCAGCATTCAGAAAGTCATCTAGCAGTGTTTTGCACACAGGGAGTGCTCAGGGAGCAGAGTGTTTTGTTTTGTTTTGTTAATTTTATTTTTTCAGTGTTCCAAGATTCATTGTTTATGTACCACACCCATGCTCCATGCAATACATGCCTTCCTTAATACCTGCCCTCCTTAATACCTACCACCAGGCCCTCCCAACCCCCCACGCCCCTCCCCTCCAAAACCCTCAGTTTGTTTCTCAGAGTCAACAGTCTCTCATGGTTCGTATGAGTGGCGTGTTTCTTTTCTTTTTTTTTTTTTTAAGATTTTATTTATTTATTTGACAGACAGAGATCATAAGTAGGCAGAGAGGCAGGCACAGAGAGAGGAGGAAGCAGGCTCCCCGCTGAGCAGACAGCCCAATGCAGAGCTCGATCCCAGGACCCTGGGATCATGACCTGAGCCTAAGGCAGAGGCTTTAACCCACTGAGCCACCCAGGCGCCCCGAGTGGCATGTTTCTTAAATGAAAGAGAAAACAGAAGACCAGCAAAACATACAGAATGAGAGGAGATGGGGAGAAAGAGAAGGGGATGAGGGAGAAGGAAAGGCAGGAAGGAAGGATCTTACCCTTGTCCCTGTGCCTATTGGTCCATTTAAGTACGGCTCAGGACAGTGGTTCTTGAACCTGAGTTCACAGAACACTCAGGAAGCCTGCTGAAAATGCAGGTTCTTCCCCACTCCCCAATATTCTAATTCAGTAGGGTCCTAAGAATATGCATTTTAACAAATCTCCCCAGTCATTTTTTTAAAGATTTATTTATTTATTTGAGAGAGAGAGAGCATGAGCAGGAAACGGAGAGAGAATTCAAGCAGACTCCCTGTTGAGCATAGAGCTGGAAGTGGGGTTCCATCACATGACTCTGAGATCTCACCTGAGCCAAAACCAAGAGTCTTATGCTTAATCGATAGAGCCACCCAGACATCTCTCCCTGGTCATTTCTGATGCAGGTAGCCTTTGGTTGCTCTTTTGAGAAGCACTGCCCTAAGAAAGGCATGATAATGACCGCTGTAAAGAAAGGAAGCAGTTCAGGAACAGACCACCCATAGGCTAAATTCAAAACCATCAGGAATAAGGAAGGGAGGGGCTACTTTCTTTGAAATATCACCACTGTAAAGAACAGAGTTAAAACCTTGCTATTATTACCCTGCTATACTCTTGCTAAACATTGCAAAGTGTTCTTCACTGCCAGTAAGATAATTTTAGCAAGGCACTCCGTAATCTGGTTCCCACTTACTTTGCGAACTGCTCCCTTTCCTCGTGCATCTATCGTCCATTAGAAGCAGAAGAACTTGTGCATTATCCTAAGCATACTGTATACATCACTTCTACATTTGTGGTAGGATATTAAAAAATGGTCAAATAATTTCCACAACTTGGAGGGACCTAACACACAATTCCTTCCAACCCCAGGATCCAAGTCACCTCAGACTTTTTGGACAGCTCCTGCAAGCCTGTCTCCTAAGGCCTTAGAGCCAGACTCTCAAGACTTCTGGCAAGTCTGTGAGTTCCTAAAAGTCTTCAAATAAAAACTCTTTTTTCAAGTTATTGAGAGCAATATTGTTGATTTGAATCAAAGAACCTTAAGTCATACATATTCTTCCCTTTAACCTTTACTTTCTGTACCTTTCACTGGGCACTTTACATATACTGCCTTATTCCATTAATTTTTCATACATCTCTGAATTTTTCTGCAAATAAATGCAAGTTCTTTTGGAACAGAGACTATATGTGATAGTTCTTTATGTGCCCCTCTAAAGGCCCAGGATAGTGTCTTGAATAAAACATTTGTGGTTTGGTTGGGTAACTGACTAACCCCAGAGGTACAAAGTCACCTTTTTGGCCTTCACATAAAGTGTTCCTAACATTCTGACATCAAACTAGTTCTGGAATTTTCCAAATCATTACTAATCCTTTGCCAAGCCAATCTGAACTGTGATCGACAGGAAGCATTCCTGTCTGTAACATTTCCCTGGTGCTGTTGCTTAATAAAGATTGCAGCCCTGTGAACTTCTGCTTAAAAACAAAAACAAAATTCCTCTAGGGTAACTTGATTTCTGATCTTCATCAAGATGTCTTGGACTCCAGCACTCATGGGAGCATTAGCAAGCCCCACACTGTAATTACAGAATGCAAACCAACCCTTTCCCCTCTGTTTGGGAGGTAAAGGGTGGGCTTTGAGTCCATAATTTCTCAGCAGCACTCCAGGCTCTGTTCTCTGCAACTTTTCTTTTTAATTACCCAAAATATGTACAGAATGTATACCAAGGCTGCTTTTCATGAGTGAAAGAATACTGTTAAGTCAAATGAATTTACCGTGAATCTTGTCCTTCTAATTTCCACATGGAAAGCACACCAACACACTATCTAAATAAAAGATCATTGATTTGCCCTTTACAATATGGACAGTCCCCAACTTACGATGGTGCGACTTCAAATTTTTTTGACTTTACAATGGTGCAAAGTGAGATGCATTCAGTAGAAACTGTAGTTCTAATCTTGAATTTTGCTATTTTCCCAGGCCAGTGAGATGTAGGCCAGTCCTCTCTCTCAATGTTGGGCAGTGGCCCCAAGCTGCAGTTCCCAGTCAGCCCCGTGACCATAAGGCTAAACAACTAAATATACTCAGAACCATTCTATATCCATAGTCATTCTATTTTCCACTTTCAATATGACATTCAGTAAATTACGTGAGACAGTCAACACGCTATGATAAAGAAGACTGTGTGAGATGATTTTGCCCGACTGTAAGAGAACATGAGTGTTCTGAGTACATTTAAGGTAAACTCTATGAAGCTGTACTGTTCAACAGGTTTGGTGTATTAAATTACATTCAGCTTACAATATTTTCATCTCATGGTGGGTTTATTGGGATATAACCCCACCAGAAGTTAAGGAAGATCTGCAATTTTATTACTTAAAAAGCTGCTACTTAAATAATTTCACGTATACTTTGAAAGTACCCATTCCTTTAAATAAACTGACATTTGGAAAGGAAATGGTGAAAGGATTTGAATATAAGCAATTGTTTTGGGATCCCGTCCATACAGACAAAACCTTAGGATCTTTCTTTGCAGACACTCAGAGATATATCAAGAAGATACACAGAGATCTTTACTGTACCCAGTCTTGGAATATACTCTTAACCATTTTTTAGTATTTTTCAGTGTAAGAATAATTAATCTCTTTTCCTCCCACTTTTAGTCACTTTATCCTTTAGTCCCTGGGAACCCAAAAGAATGGGGTAAATATGCAAATACTAATAACCTTCAAGGTTGGACTTAATTTTTGACAAGAAAAATGTGCTCAAGCCTGAAGCAATCTCAGGGATATTTTCTACTTTCAGGTGACATTTCTTCTATGATAACCTAAGAGAATTCAGCCTGAGGTTACATTAAGAATAAACAAATTATCTTCTAAAGATCTTAATGCTAAAACTCAGACAGTGAGTGACACAATTTAGACTTTATATGAAGTCTGTCTCTATGAAGAATTCCTTAGACAACGAAGTACTGCATTTATAGCTCTTAATCTCTCCAACACAACTGAAAGTGTCACATGCACAAGAAAGCCAAAGTTTTTTAAAATCCTAAGAAAACAATGTGACAATGTCTTGCCTTCAACTTCTTCAGCTGAATACCTCACTGCTTATTACTCTTATTACCGATAATAAGCATTTCTGTGCCACTACAATATTCACAGTACTCCTTATAGTCATTATCTATAAGCAGCTACTAAACCTCTGTGTAAGATGAATTAGTTATATCCTGATTTTAACAATAAACAAAGACCTTAAGTAAATAAGTAATCTACTCCTTCTGAAATTCTTTTGCTTAGAAGAAATCAAAACTCATATTTTCATCACAGGTCAGATAGAGAATTTTTAAGATTCTAACAATAGTATGTAGATAAAAGCGCAAATACACACACACACACAAAAAAAAACCCACTGATACTGGGATAATGGTTTAATGGTTTTCTGCAAAAAATCCTGAAAGGTAGTCTCAGAAGTCTAGAGATTTAATTTCTTGGCAATTTTATTAAAGGAAACAAATACTAACCTTGTATTCATGCTTAATTTAACCTTCTTCAAGCAATTGCCAGAAACTTCCTTGGAAATTCTGGTTGTAGTCTAGAAATTAGGATATCTGAAGTTGTGCATGACAAAAACTTTGTTTTACTAAAAACAAGGGAATGGTCTTTTTCTGAAACAACTGTCCTGACAATGTATCACCAAAATACAGCCGCCAGCCACAGATGGTAGGTCAATAATGTATGGGATACAATTTTCAAGCTAGTAAATTTATCAACTGCATATTCCTAATGAAGCTCCCAATGTTAAGAGCAGAGCTACGGGGTTATTTTCTCCCCTTATAGTTCATAGTTCATTGAAATACAAAACTTCAGAAAGGAATTTGGGAAGATGGTGGAATAAGAGGACCTGTAAACTCACCTGATACCCACATTTACACCTAGATTATCATTCATATCCATGTAAATGAACTGGAGGACAATCCAAAGCCTGGCAGAACAAACTCTACAATTAAATGTAAAGAAGAAGCCATATCTGAGAGGCTAAGAAGGGCTAAAACAGCAGTTGGGAGCTGCCTTCAGAGGGAGAGATCTATAAGCATGGAGAAAGGAAGGAAATGGTCCCTTGTGCCAGGGAAATCATCCAGGGAAGATGAACCCCCCATAACATCTAGGTTTGAAAACCTGAGCTAAATACCATGAGTTTGTATAATAAGTCATACAAGGAGCTTGGAATTTTTAAAGTCAGCTGACTCAGCACTGGGTGAGCCAAAAGAGTAAGTGATAGCTGGGTCCCCACCCTTAAAGAGATAGCAACCCATGGAGAGGCAACACAGAAGGGACAGTTTGCACGTTTCAGGAAAATCGGAGGAAGATCTGTTTATAATGATTTGGAGCATGCTGGGGGACTTCTCTCAGAACAAAGGAAGTAGTTGGCAGGCGCCGTCTTCTCTTCTCCCACCCAGCATAAACAGCAAGCCACCCACAGGAGGTAACACTTCAGAGACACTTGTTACCTGACCTGCTGGCAGTGCACCCTGCCCACGCATTCTCCCGAGAATGCTCCCACTCCAAGCCTGGTAGCCTTGGCCCTGGGCTGACCATAGATTTTCCTAATGCCATGTTCCCACATGCCCTGCCAGGCCACTGTACACAGGGCCCCAGTCACAAACGCTGTGACCCCAGCTGTAGAACTTCCCAGAAACCTGACCAAGGAGTAGTGGCTCAATGTGAATTTTGCTAACACCACAGCTCTGCCTCCAAGCCCTCTTATGGGAAGACCCCCTCAGGGCTGACCTGCCTGGACCTCACTAACACCACACAGCAAACACAGCCCACAACAGGAAAAGAGTCAGTGAAGACATCTGGTCTTAAAGAAAAAGTGACAACAAGAGTAGGACACAAGCAATACACCTCGGAGACTCTACTGAAGGGCCAGGTTCTGGTGAACAGGGAACACTGCACTGCAAGGCACCCCAGGACCTCTTCTCCACAAAGTCACTACTTTCAAAAGCAGAAAATGTAGCTGCCTTTCTTAACAAAGAAAAAGACACAGAGAGATAGACAAAATGAGGAGATGGAAAAATATATCCCAAATTAAAGAACAGAACAAAAGGTCAGATAGAGAATTTAATCTTCTGGAATTCAGAAAAGGGTGGAGAACATCAGTGAGACCCTAAAAAAAAGATTAAAAAATGTATCAGAGAGAAAGAACTCAATAAAATGAAATTAAAAATACAACAGATGGAGTAAATGTAGGCTGCAGGAAATAGAGGAACATATAATGGACCTTGAGGATAGAGTAATGGAAAGCAATCAAGTTGAAGAGATGAGAGACAAACAAGCACTATATATTGAGAACAGACATAGAGAACTCAGTGATACCATCAAGCATAATGACATTCTCATTATATGGGTCCGAGAAGCAGAAGAGAGAAACAGGAATTGGAAAATGTATTTGAAGAAATTATAGCTGAAAACTTCCCAAATATAGGAAGGGAAACAGAAAGCCAGATTTAGGAGGCATGGACAACCCCCAATTCAAGGAGGTCCACACCAAGACACAGAGTAATTAAAATGGCACTACCTCAAGGCAGACAGTCTCTCCTTTGGTGTCCTTCCTGTCATTTCCTTATGGAATAGTCAATTAAAAATAAATAAGATAATAAAATGGCAAAAAAATTTGTGATAAACCACGAATTTGAAAGGTTGCTAGAGGGAAAAAAAAAGCAATTACATAGAAAGGAAACTCCATAACCTTGTCAGCTGATTTATCAGCAGAAATCTTGCAGGCCAGAGGGGAGTAGGATGATATATTCAAAGTGCTGAAAAGGAAAATCTGCAGCCAAGAATACTCTATCAAGCAATGTTATCATTCAGAATAGAAGGAGAGCTAAAGAGCTTTCCAAAGGGGGGTTGGGGGTGAGGGAAGACTTCATGACCACTAAACCAGCCCTACAAATAATGTTAAGGTAGACTCTGTGAGTGGAAAACAAAAACCATAAGTAAGACTCTATGAGTGAAAAACAAAATGAAAAGTAAGAGAAATAAAACTAGGGAGCACAAAAGAAAAAAAAAAAGTATATCTCCAACAATCAGTCAAGAGAAGCACAAAATAAAAGTATGCAAAATATATCAAATATCTAACTGTAGAGGGGACAGGAGTAAAGAATGAGTTCAAAATTAAGCAACCATCAGCTTTATGCAGACTGCTATATGCAGAGATTACAAATAAACTAAATGGTAACCACAAATCAAAATCAGTAATAGACATGAAAAAAATAAAGTAAGGAATCCATTATTTCACTAAAGAAAGCCAATCGTGAGAAAAGAGAACAAGGGAAGAAAGGAACAGAAAAGAAATACAAAACCACATAAAACAAGTATCAAAATGGCAATAAGGACATACATATCAGTAATTACTTTAAATGCAAATGGATTAAATGCTACAATCAAAAGATGCAGTGTGACGGAACGGATTAAAAAAAATAAGACCTATGTATATGCTGCCTAGAAGAGACTCATTTCAGACACAGATACACATGCAGACCAAAAGTAAAGGAATGAAGAAACATTTATCATGTAAATAGAAGTGAAAAGAAAGCCAGAGTAGCAATACTTTTATCAGACAAAATAGATCTTAAAACAAAGACTGTAACAAGGAACAAAGAAGGACACTATGTAATCATATCTAGTATAATCCAACAAGAAGATATAACAATTGTAAATGTTTTTGCACCCAACATGGGAGCACCCCCCAAAATAAAGCAACTAATAACAAACATAAAGGAATTAATTGGTAGTCATAAAAATAATAGTAGGGGACTTTAACATCCCATTTACACTAATTGATAGATCGTGCAAACAGAAAATCCACAAGGAAACAGTGGCTTTTTTTTTTTTTTAAGATTTTATTTATTTATTTGAGAGAGAGAGCATGAGAGGAGAGAGGTCAGCGGGAGAAGCAGACTCCCTGCCAAGCAGGGAGCCCGATGTGGGACTCGATCCCAGGACTCCAGGATCATGACCTGAGCTGAAGGAAGTCACCTAACCAACTGAGCCACCCAGGAGCCCTGGAAACAGTGGCTTTTAATGACACATTGGACCAGATGGATTTAACAGATATATTTAGGACATTTCATCCTAAAACAGCAGAATATGCATTTTTTTCAAGTGCACATGGAATATTTACCAGAACAGATCACAATTTAGGCCACAAAAGAAGTCTCAACAAATTAAAAAAGACTAAAGTCATACTGTACATCTTTTCATACCACAACATTATGAAACTAGAAGTCAACCACAAGAATAAAACTGGAAGGCACACATGGAGGTTAAAGAGCATGCTACTAAATGAAGGTAGGCAATGAAGAAATAAACAAGAAAATTTTAAAAAATGCATGGAGACCAGTGAAAATAAAAACATAATGGTCCAAAATCTTTGGGATGTAGCAAAAGCTGTTCTAAGAGTGAAGTTTATAGTAATATAGGTCTATCTTAAGAAGTTAAAAAAAAATCTCAAATATAACCTAATCTTACATCTAAGGGAAATAAAGAACAACAAACAAAACCCAAAAGTAGTAGAAGTAAGGAAAAAAGAAATATTAGAGGAGCAATACACCAAAAAAGAAACTAAAAAACCATGTAAATAAAACTAAGAGCTGGTTCTTTGAAAAGATTAACAAAATCAATAAATCTTTAGCCAGACTCCTCAGGGGAAGAAAAAAAAGAAAGAAAGAAAGAGAGAAAGAAAGAAAGAAAGAAAGAAAGAAAGAAAGAAAGAAAGAAAAGCAAGCAAGAGGGGTCATATGAACAAAATCAGAAATGAAAAAGCAGAAATAACAACTGGCATCACAGAAATACTAAGGGTTGCAAGACAGTATTATGAAAAATGATATGCCAACAAATTGGAAAACCTAGAAGAAATGGATAAATTCCTAGAGACATATAACCTCTCAAAACTAAATCAGGAAGGAACAAAAAATTTGAACAAACTGATTACCAGTAATGAAATTGAATCAATAATCAAAAAACTCCCAACAAACAAAAATCCAGGACCAAATGGCCTCCCAGGTGAATGCTACCAAACATTTAAATAACAGTTAATACCTATTTTTCTCAAACCATTCCAAAAATTAGAAAAGGAAGAAAATCTTTCAAATTCATTCAATAAAGCCAATATTATCCTGATACCAAAATCAGATAAAGACACTACAAAAAAAAAAAAAAAGAAGAAGAAGAAGAAGAAGAAGAAAGAAAAAGAAAAAAAGGAGAGAGAGAGAACCACAGGCCAATATCTCTAATGAACACAGATACAGATGTAAAAATCCTCAACACAACATTAGGAATCTAAATCCAACTCTACATTAAAAAATAATTCACCATGATCAAGTGGGATTTATCCCTGTAATACAAGTGTGATTTAATATTTGTAAGTCAATTGTGATACATCATATCAACGAATGATGCTGTGCCTGAGTGGCTCAGTCATTTCGGCTCAGGTTATTATCTCAGGGTTGTGGGATCGAGCCCCGCACTGGGCTCCACACTCGGCAGGGAGTCTGCTTGAGATTTTCTCTCTCTCTCTCTCTCTTTCCCCCTCTGTCCCTCCCCCCTGCTTACATGCTCTCTCTAAATAAATAAAATCTTTTTAAAAAAAGGAAGAGATAAAAACCATAGGATTAGTTCAAATAGATGCAGAAAAAGCATTTGACCAAGTACAACATCTATTCATGATAAAAACCCTCAACAAAGTAGGATTAGAAGGAACATACCTCAACATTTTAAGGCCATATAAGATAATTCCACAGCTAACATCATACTCAATGATGAAAAACCAAGAGACTTTACTCTAAAGTCAGGAACAAGGCAGGGATGTCTACTGTCACTGCTATTATTTAACATAGCACTGGAAATCCTAGCCACAACAATCAGACAAAACAAAGGGATAAAATGTATCCAAATTAGTAAGAAAGGAGCAAAACTTCCAGGGTGTCTGGGTGGCTGAGTTGGCTAAGTGTCTGACTCTTGATTTCAACTCAGGTCATGATCTCAGGGTCATAAAATTAGCACCACTGGGCTCTGTGCTCAGTGGGAAGTCTCTTCTCTCCCTCTTTCTCTCCCTTTGCCCCTCCCCCTGCTCTCTGTCTCTCTCTCTTTATCTCAAATAAATAAATAAATCTTTTTTAAAAAAGGTAAAACTTAACTATTTGTGGATGACAAGATACTATATAGAGAAAATCCTGGAGAGTCCGCCAAAAAACTACTAGAACTGATAAATGAATTCAATAAGGCTGCAGGATACAAAATTGATGTATAGAAATGCATAGCATTTTTATATATTAATGATGAAGCAATAGAAAGAGAAATTAAAAGAGCAACCCCAACTACAATTTACCAAAGATAATAAAATACCTCAGAATAAACTTAACAAAAGAGGTGAAAGACCTGTACTCTGAAAACTAAAACAATGATGAAAGAAATTGAAAAAAGAAAGACACTGAAGAAAATACAAACAGCTGGAATAAAAAATATTGGAATATTGGAATAAAAAAATTGTTAAAATCGCCATACTACCTAAAGCAACCTAAAGATATACTGCAATATTTTTCAAAATAGGAAAAACGTTTTTCATAGAACGTGAACAAACAATCCTAAAATTTGCATGGAACCACAAAAGACGGCAAATAGCGAAAACAATCTTGAGGAAAAAAAAAAAAAGCTGGAGGTTATTATTCCAGGTTTCAAATTATACTACAAAGTAATCAAAAAGTATGGCACCAGCACAAAAATAGGCATATAGGTCAATGAAATGGAATAGAAAGCTCAGAAATAAACCCATGTTTATACAATTAATTAATCTCTGACAAAGGAGAAAAGAATATACAATAGGAAAAATAAAGCCTCTTTACTAAATGATGGGAAAACTGGACAGCAATATGCAAAAAAAAAAAAAAAAAATGAAATCAGACCACTGGCTTACAGCATACACAAAGATAAATTCAAAATGGATTAAACACCTAAATGTGAAACCTGAAACAATAAAAAACTGTAGAAGAGAGCACAGGCAATAATCTCCCCAACATTGGACATAGCCACTTTTCTCTAGCTCTGTCTCCTGAGGCAAGGGAAACAAAAGGAAATATAAACTATTAGGACTACATCAAAATAAAAAGTTTCCACATAGCAAAAGAAAAAATGAACAAAACTAAAAACAGTCTACTGAATACAAGAAGATATTTGCAAATGACGTGTCTGATAAAAGGTTGGTATCCAAATATATAAAGAACTTAAAAACTCAACACCCAAAAAACAAATAATGCAATTAAAAATGGGCAGAAGATATAAACATACATTTCTCCAAAGAAGAAATACAGATGGCCAGCAGACACACGAAAAGATGGTCAACATCACTCATCATCAGGGAAATGCAAATGAAGACTACAATGAGGTATCACCTCACACCGGTCAGAATGGCTAAAATCGAAAACACCAGAAACAAGGTTGGAGAGAATGTGGAGAAATAGGAGCCCTCGTGCACTGTTGACAGAATTGTAGACTGCTATAGCCATTGTGAAAAACAATATGGAGCTTCCTCATAAAGGTAAAGATGGAATTATCCTAAGATGCAGTAATCACACTACTGAGTATTTATCCCAAAAATACAAAAACACTAGTTGAAAGGGATACATGCACCCCTATGCTTATCGCAGCATTATTTACAATAGCCAACATATGGAAGCAGTCCAATTGTCCATCGAAGAATGGATAACGATTCCATTTATACGGAATATAAATTATATGGAATACAAATCCATTTATAATGGATAAAATTACATATATAAATGGAATATTATTTAGCCATTAAAAAAGAAAATCTTGCCATTTACTTGGGCAGTGATGGAGCTAGGGAGTATAATCTAAGTGAAATAACTCAGTCAGAGAAAGACAAATACCGTATGATTTCAATTATATGTAGAATTTAAGAAACAAAACAAACAAGCAAGGGGGAAAAAAGAGAGAGCGAGATTAAGAGAGAGAAAAACTGAAAACTAGACTCTTGACTATAGAGAGCAAACTGGTGATTACCAGAGGGGAAGTCAGTAGGAGGATGTGTGAAATAGGTGAAGGAGAGTAAGAGTATACTTCTCTTGACGAGTGCCGAATAATATGTGGAATTGTGCAATCACTATATTGTGCACCTGGAATGAATACAACGCTGTACGTTAACTACATGCTGTATGTTAACTATGTTAACTATGTTAAATAATTCTTAATTAAAATAAGAAACAATAAAAGTTAAAAAATAAACACAAAAGAGAGAGAGGAAAAGAAGAGAAGCAAGCTTTGTTTTGGATACCTCTTGCCATAATGGTGAGCACTCTTCTCTAGCGAGAAGTCATGTATTAAACATTTACATAGTGTATGGCTTACAGAAAGTGCTAAGTTAATTGATAGGTAATTAAAATAAAGATGGATAGAATCACAGAAAGTCTACTGTACCAAACTGAGTTATTTACAATCTTTTCTGTTGTCTCTAATTTACCTGTTTCCTGCCATGTCAGCAATATATCAAGTATATTTGGGGTTGTGAACAATGAGAGGAGTTCTATCAGCTCCATAGGCCCCCAAGTTTCTAATCCTATTTCCAGCATAGAAGATCAGGGCCACCCCATGGCCACACTGCTCACTGTACAACTCAAGGGAACCTTCCAATGGTCACCAATAGGAATGGCCCTTCCTGGAGGCCCGCCACATGGTAACGCTATAAAACTCTTCCTTTTAAACATGAGGCCCACGGGGTAGATACTGATTAATGCCTATGTAGCTTTGATAACTTCTTTTGGACTAGGGTTCAGCTGTGTCGTCTGGCTTTTCCTGTCCTGGGGAAAAATAGAGATGTAGTGTTAGGTCCCTGGGGATCATCTGAATGAATGTAATGACAACTGTGAATGTCAGTTAGAAGCTGACAAGGGCTTAGAGTTTCATAGAGGACTCATTCACCACCTCCTGACTTAAATGGTCCCTTTCCCCAAAGCAATTAGCTCAGACATAGGGGCCTTCCCCTTATTATTATCTCCTTCGAAACCTAAGGCAAAAGGTCAGGTAGGGTCTTACTGCTATTAGCCCAACTGCTCTGTTTTACTAACTAAAGAAATACAGTAAGCTAAACACTATCCTGGTTAGGTTGTGTTGACCAATATTAATAAGTGTGGGGGTTTTGTTGGTGTTGTATTCATCTGAAGTCAAGACATACTATTTGAACCCTAAATATAGTATTTATGACTTCTGTTACTCCTTGTTTCTAAAGAAAGATCATAGGAATACTTTATAAGGAAATTCTCAATATATAGACTGATACTTACATTGCTTTTTCTCATTCATCCTCTAAGTTTAAATACTTGTAAACAGAACTTTAAAAATATCTAATAAAAGTTTATATGACACTATAAAGGACACATTTGCTCATTTCATAAATAATGGATACTTTTGTAAGTACCAGGAAAATAAAGATGAACAAGACAGACACAACCACTGCCCTCAAGCTGCTGATAGTTTGCCTCCAGGATCTTAAAAGAAGTAAAAGATTTTTCCAACCTGCCCTTTTCCTATAAGGAAAACCCATCTTATCCGATGTTAATCCCATAGGAGAACCTCACCAATGGTTAACTGATGATACAGAATAACCAGTCCCTCCTGAAATTGGACACAGTACTCCAGAAATGTCACTATTTAAATGTGGCCTACATTTTTCCGTCTTTCCATATCAGAGTGACTTTGTCTCAGCACACTGGCTACAAGGTGCACACAGGTTAACTTACTAAAAGTGCAAGTAAACATGGGCTGCTCAGCATGCAGAAGATGTGGAGGCTGACGTTTATTTGCCTGTTCTTTCTGGTGGCATTATAATCCCAGAGGAGGAAAAACAAAGAAGTCTGGATTGTACTGTAGACAAACATGAGCTTAAAAGTCATGAGCAACTGGGACGCCTGGGTGGCTCAGTGGGTCAAGCCGCTGCCTTCAGCCCAGGTTATGATCTCAGGGTCCTGGGATCGAGTCCTGCGTCGGGCTCCTTGCCCGGCACGGAGCCTGCTTCTCTCTCTGCCTCTGCCTGCCTCTGTGCCTGCTTGTACGCTCTCTCCCTCTCCTTCTCTCCGACAAATAAATAAAATCTTAAAAAAAAAAAAAAGTCATGAGCAGCTGATCATCCTAGGACTTCAGGTTACTCAAGTAGAAACTGGGGGCCTCATTAAAATCTTAAAAAAAAAAAGTCATGAGTAGCTGATCATCCTAGGACTTCAGGTTACTTAGGTAGAAACTGGGGGCCTCATTTGGGCTTCACTGTGGAGCCTCAACAGTCTCAGATCCCAGGAATTTCACACTTAGAGGTCCATTATAGCTTAAGATATTATTCAGTAAGTTATAGCTTCATATATTGGAAATTCCCCCAGGCCTTCCAATAGGACTCCAGGAGTTGAAATTCGTTGAGGTCTGACCATCCTGTTAAAACCACCAAGGATGACCTATTTCTACTGCCAAATATGCTATGCTCTGATACCACTTTTTTTCTCAATAGACTATGCCCTATCATAATTCAGGACACATTTGGGTTTTATCAAACCCTGTCCCATCACCACCACTATAAATCCAAAACACACACACCAGTTTTTCTTCCTATGGAAGATTCTTAATTATCCTTAAGGGTTCAAACCAAATATGTGCTCTTCTGTGTCAATGTCCTATGGGAAGAGCTCCCATATCATGCTATTCATAATTCCATCTTGAAATTTAACATATCATATGGTAAGATAAATATTTACATCCAGGTTCCCCAACTAATCAATTAACTCCTCAAGAATAGAGACTGAAACCTATCTATCTTCTTGCCACAAAGCCTCACAAGGTGATAAGAACACAGTTAAGTGCTTAATAACTACTGAATAAATAAAAACATGGTTGAATGGAACATACGCACCCCTCCTAGATTATTTCATAGCTTCACCACCACAAGGGTCAGCTGTCAGGACAACCATCCTCAAGTGGAGCTAGTTTACTGTTAATCTTTAAAAGGACACTCTGAGGGGCGTCTGGGTGGCTCAGTGGGTTAAAGCCTCTGCCTTCGGCTCAGGTCATGATCCCAGGGTCCTGGGATCGAGCCCCACATCGGACTCTCTGCTCAGCAGGGAGCCTGCTTCCTCCTCTCTCTCTCTCTCTCTCTGCCTGCCTTTCTGCCTACTTGTGATCTCTGTCAAATAAATAAGTTATTAAAAAAAAAAAAAGGACACTCTGAGGACATTTATCCCTCCATGGATTTAGGGATGTTAGGAGAAGCCATTAGTTGTTTCTTTTTTAATTACAATAGAAAGATAGATAGATAGATAGATAGATATTCTAAGGAGCTCTGAGGCTTTGGGAAAATATCTGTGGATTTAAAGGGAAAGAAATATCCCATCCCTAACACAACTTCAAGTACCAAGAGCTGACTTTTCTTAATGAAGTGTTAACAAAATGTCAGCACAGACCAGAACACTGCAGATTTGCATACTCCTTTGGTTAATAGTGTTAAAGTAGGATTGCATGGATGTTAAATCCTGTTTATGTTAAAGAACTAAAATGCCTGTTAAAATTATTGGTCCTTTTTTGAGACTCTTCGTACAGAATAGGTTGGTAAATTAAAAGTGGATTCATTTGACCACTCAGGGATGGTTACAATTCTAATTTTCAAATATAATGCATTTCTTCATTGTATCCAGAAAGTAAAAGGTTGGATGGCCATGAGTTTCACAGACAACTTCATGGTCCTGAAAATTTGGGATTTTGTGTACTAGAGAGATTTAATAGGCACTAGACCCAGTCACTAAGGCCAATCATTCACTCTTGACCACAGAAATACCGGGAGTAAGGCATAAGTGCTAATGACCATATTGCATTACTGTTTTTTAAAATAT
This sequence comes from Enhydra lutris kenyoni, assembly GCF_002288905.1. Taxonomy (NCBI): domain Eukaryota; kingdom Metazoa; phylum Chordata; class Mammalia; order Carnivora; family Mustelidae; genus Enhydra; species Enhydra lutris. The sequence goes on along the minus strand of NW_019154121.1, from coordinate 8,969,479 downwards.
AGTGTAATTACCTTCTAAAACATGATCTGTCAGCAAAGTTGCTTAAATATAAATACAAATTTATAAATAGTTATATATATTAATTTAATATATAAATATTTTCATATTATATAAACCTACTTATAGTATATTTATTTGATATTGATATCTTATATATTTAACCAACTGAGCCACCCAGGCACCCTGATATCTTACACATTTAAATATTAGTATAGATTTATAGAATTTATAAGCTATGAATTATATAATGTATTAAATATAAAATTATATATAAATACATAAAAATGTATTTAGATATTAATATATTAACTCATGTATTCATTTACTATATACATATATATTTATAATACATATAAATATATACTTAATATATTCATATAAAACAATGTAAAATTAGGTTCTTTTCATGATTTCAAGCTAAATATTGATGATATATACAAATTCATATCTGCATTTCATTTTCCTCCTGTTAGTATTATACCTATATATTCATCTAGAACTTCAAACTCAACTCAACCACAAAACTGATCGCCAGTGGAAGAACTTTGTGTGTAGTTTCCCGAAGCTGGGAGGGTGCCGGCTGCCGTGGATGGAGGTCTGCACGCTTGGGAAGGAGCTCAAGTAAGCTGCCCAGAGGAGGGATCCTTGGGGGAGTGAGGAGACCAAAGGTGAGGATATTGGGATTGATGGTGATGCTGAGGAAGCACCCTGTGCCATTGGACCCCTAATGCAAAGGACAATTTGAAATAACAATTACACTTGACTTTTTTTTTAAGATTTTTTTTTTTTTTTTTGGATGAAGAGACAGCAAGAGTGGGAACACAAGCGGGAGGTGGGGGCAGGGGGTGTGTATGAAGCAGGCTTCCGGAGGAGCCGGGAGCCCGACCTAGGGCTTTCTACCCCAGGTCGCTGGGATCATGACCCAAGCCAAAGGCAGACGCTTAATGACTGGGCCATGCAGGTGCCCCACTCTTGACTTCTAATAAGAGAGAAATATACCCCAAAATTCCTAGGAGAAGATTTGCATTCTTTCTCTGTCCCTTGAAGAGGTAAACCTTATCTTGTCCTTGAAATGTAAACACCCAGGACTAAACTCACTGCCCTGGGTTGCCTGAGACTAGACAGTTAGCTCCATGAAGGCAGGAACTCTGTTTGTTTTGTTGTTTACATCCCCTAAACCCAATACATGTCCTGGCAGACAGCTGATGAATGAATGAAGGAATGAATGAATGAAGACATTCTTGTTTGCTTCTAACTTCTCTTAAGAAACTTTTTTAGTTCTTAGGCTGGGGTGACTAAGCTAAAGTTCTCTGGCCTGTTCTTGCTTCCTTCTTTACCACACTGTTCATTTACTTCACCAATTCTCATAGGATACTTTCCCCTCCCCCATTTTGTAAGGTTTTTAAAACTAATTCCGGAAATGAACAACTTCAGGATGGTCTCTGTTATCTCTCTTTCATTAGCTCTACACATGGCTGTACTTAATTTTCTACCGGATCGGTCTGTGCGATTTAAGAACATATTGCTCACCTCTCTGATACATACACGGGGAAACTACCTGCTTTAATTCTCTCTCTCTGCTCAGTTGTGGAGAGAAAGGACCAAAAACACATTCTGGCTTCCTGATATAACTTCCAACTTTAATACTACCTGAGAAATCTCCCACACAGAGTAGAAAAGAATTAGCTCTACCTTATTTCTTGTATTCCATTAGTATATGAGGAGCTGTAACACCACAGTGAACAGATACAATCTTGCCTTCAAGGGGTGTGTAGATTGGTGAAGAAATGAGGCAAGAAGCCAGAAAACTATAGCTCAGGTATGGAAAATGTTGTAATTCGCACCAGAGAGTAACTTTCTGACCTGGGGTCTGAAGGGCAGGTTGCTGAGGTGCCCAACTCCACCAGAAGTGAAATTCAACCATTCCAGTGCTGTTCTCTACCCTGTGCCCGAGGCAGAAGTGTCTGCTGGTGCCCTGGCAGCAATCATCAGCAGGTGTGTGTTAGCTCTTCAGCCACAAAGCAAAAAAAACAAGGTTCAGGCACTGCTTTAAAGGGATTGTCTGTTAAGAGGGTGTTTAGTTCTTGGGATAGAATTTTAGGTTTTTCAAACAGGAAGCACCCCCTCAAACTTCTAAATGTACTGATTTTAGAAGAATGTCAGAGTTCTCAGGCTCTGGTTCAACTCAGTGCATAGCTCAGAACAAGAACTCCCCTCTCTAAGAATCATGAAAGTAGTGACAGCTGAGACAAGCCTCAGAAAAGAGCTGGCTAGCTTTCTTAAGTGCGTTAACCAACTAGTGTGGCTGTTAGCAAAATCTTGGAGCTGGAGCTTAGAAGCCTTCAATGAGGATGGAGAATTTAGTAAACATTTATTCATACCTTTATGTGTTTATTCATTCAATAAACACTTATAGGGAAACTACTGTGTTTCAGGGAATGTACTAGGACATGGAGAGAAGTCATGAATAAGACATAACCTCTACCATCAAAGGGTTTACCATTTAGAAATTCAAGTAAACTTCAGTTATAATAGAATGTTCCATGTGCACAGAATAACATGGAAATGGGGGAGGGGTCATTAATCCCAGTTTGAGGGATCATGGAAAGCTCATTGGTGAAGTCAGTTTCTTCACTCGATCTTGAAGGACTTAGAAGGTGGCTTAGGACCCTATCTTCCATTTGCCCTTGGTTAACTCGGACTTTTGTGGCATTGGCTACATTAACTCTGTACTGTAGAGGTTCCGGCGGTCCTCTCCTGAGAAAAGTGGAGATGTATGCTAGAGGCACAGAACAGAGCAAGATGTCATTGACTCACATGTGTGATACTGTTGCTAAATGAACACCAGGCACAACTGCAGTGTTTACAGAATATATAAAAACATGCCAGTGCTTCATTCATGCAAACTTATTATCGAAGACATTCCTCATTAGGACCACAGACCTCTTTGCTAAACTTCTGAAGCATAGAAGTCTTTGTTTCACCTCAGGAAATCTGCATCTACTTGTGCCCGATTGAGTGAACCTGGAAAAATAGAGAGTAAGAGTACTTATAAATATCCTTACTGATTGGTTCTGGAATGGAGAGGTGTTGGCATGGATATACTTCATGTTTTTCTATAGGAAGGTTTTAATATGATTTTTATTTTATTTTATTTTATTTTTGGCTTTTAGTCACAGCTTAAAGAGCAGGCATGCACATTTAAAAATGCTTCTCTCAACAGCGGCATGCTTCCAGCACAAAATCTTTATGTAACCTTTTCAGTCAATATGCTTATGAACATATTCTGTTTGTGATAGACCTTTAAATTGTTGAGACTAAACCTTAATCAAAATTTTTCAAAAGGGATGCCTAACAAAGTACTTACTTGGGCTACCCCCAAGGGAATAGTTGTGAGGTGAGGGTGCGCTCCATTTTTCACTTTGAACATTTCAGAAGTTAGGGTTTCTTTTTTTGTAATGCAAAATACAATAAAGATGGGGGCTATAACTGCCAAATTGTGATTCTATGATGAGACCCAGGAGAATATGATATATTTCCATGCCTGAGAAATTGTCTCTTAACGAAAGACAGATAATAATAAAGAAGTACTAACATTAACTAAGAGTCCAGGTGCAACACTGGATTGAAAATTAAGCTAATGTGTTATTGCCATAATCCCCCTCTGCTGTGGGTGTCAGAGGTATGGCACATGGAAGTTGCAACACCATCAGTAAAGCAATCTTAAAAATAAGTGAGCAGATATTGTACAAACATCAGTTCAATTTCCCAAGCAAACGCCATCTGCGCAGACATCACTCCATTGATGAGACAAACATGTGAACCTCCAAGGCACATTCTGTTCTCCAAATCTTAGAATTATGGCCTCTTAAAAGAAGAACCATAAAAATACATGGAAATATTTGTAAGAACAACATAAATAACGTGAAATAGACTTTTTTTTCCCCCCACAATCAAGTCCACTCTACATGACTGGGCCAAAGTCCTTGAAAATATATATTGATATCAGGGAATCTAGCTGAGTCGGTAGAAACACACATCCAAAACCGGATTTTGTAACGTGAAACAAGATTATTGACAATTTAATCTGTAATACATTGAACCAGAAGAAATGGCAGAAGCAACATGCTGAAGTAGAATCATGATTACGTAGAATCATGATTAGTAACCCTTACTATATATAAACAGCTCTAGTCCAGGGAATCAGAGACTGAAAGTTCTAGTAATGCCTCTGTTGCTAACTGTAGACAGGAAAGACACTTTACCTCCCTTATACAAGGATGACACTTGCCCTTACGCATTATAAAGCACAAAACTTGAAGAATGCAACCAAGAATTTCCAGCAAACACTTGAGAAAAGTCAGAATTCTTTCATAGAGAAAATAGCATCCCCATCTAAAAATACTCCTACTTCCCAAGCTTCTATGAGTTGGCCTCCTGACTTAGCAAAAATATAAGTAAAGTTCTTACCTTTCATAATATAATGATGACTCTGCCTCCCTCATGTCTAGTATCTAAAGTGTAAGGGCTTCCCATTAGCCAATATTGTGGAATGGCTGCACCGTGGGTAGTTGTTAGGGAGTTCGATCCTGAATTATCTGTGAGCCAGCACCTGCCAACAGCTGGCTTAAGACATCTGATATTTGAAAAATACAGTCTAATGGACATGCTAAATACTCTTTCTCCCAGATTCCAGCTTGCTGCACTTTAAGCTAGACCACCAAGAAGCAATGTACTTGGACCAAATTATCTCCGTTCTCTGTAGAAATGCCTTTACTGATTGATGATGCAAGGTTTTGCCCTGAGCCTTTACAGAGGGTCGATATGAAAACTGTCTCATCAGTATTTCTGTTGTTTTTGTAAAGCTGTAGCCAGTCAGTGTCCACTGTGGTTGCAAATAATCAGTTTCAAAAAGCCCCACAGAAATTCACCTCATTTAACTTAATTCTCAGAAAAGGTTTGTTTCTGTCTGTAGATGTGTATGCTTTCATTTGTCTGTAGTGAACATTAAGGAGCTAATGAGGAATCCTTTTAGAGCTAAATTCAGACACACCTTAGAAATTAACTCACCCTGGGTTTATGGCACTATTTTGGATGGAGGGCAGCGTTTAGGTAGCATTTCTTCCGTTCTAGTCATCAGTCATCATCAGCTATCCATTTTACATCATATTTAACTTGGAAGTTGACTTCTGTTTTTTCCAAATTTTGGAGGCATATAGCTGAGGGTATATAGAAAAACCACCACAATTCACTGAACATTTACTCTGTGCCAGGTAGTTATATGCATATCACCTTAGGTGATATTCAGTAACACCATAATCTTTTTAAAGGTGAAGTTTGGATATGTCAAATGACATATCAATGTGAAAACACTAGTGAGAGTGGAGCTGATATTTGAACCCAAATCTTTTCTGGGTTTGTCCAAAGTACATGCTCCTACTTAGGAATCTACTGTATATTTATTAAACATTAATTTTTAAAAGAAGCTTATTTTGAGCATGATTATTAAGTTAATTAATTAACTTTGCAATACTGTTGTGAGGGTAAAATAAAATGAAAGCATGAAAGTACTTTGAGAGAATTTTAAAACGGTACAAAAGGTGAAATGTTTTATTCTCTTACTCCATTATACTGATCATTATAAGATTTGAATAACTATATTAAAATCTAAGGGATGTGTGTTTAAGTATGCAGCTCTAAATCTTGACTGCTCCATTCTTTATTACAGTTGATGTGGGAATAACATAGATTTGAATCATGCAGGTTCACTTATATATGGATTTTTTTCTTTTTCTTTTTTCTTCAATATTTTATTTATTTGAGATAGAGAGGGAGAAAGAAAGAGATGAATGGGGCAGAGGGAAAGGTAAAGGAAGAAGAAGAAGCTCCTATTGAGCAGGGAGCCTGATGTGGGACTCAATCCCAAGACCCTACCATTGTGACCTTAGTCAAAGGCAGACACTTAAACAACTGGGACACCCAGCCCCTCCATGGATTTTTTTTTCCCAGTAAATACAGTATTGTAAATGTATTCTCCTTATGATTTTCTTAATGATATTTTCTTTTCTCTAGCTTGCTTTATTGTAAGAATACTGTATATAATATATAAAACATACAAAATATGTGTTTTAAATTGAATCCTCCTTTTTTTTTAAAAGATTTTATTTATTTATTTGACAGACAGGGATCACAAGTAGGCAGAGAGGCAGGCAGAGAAAGAGGAGGAAGCAGGTTCTCTGCTGAGGGGAGCCCGATGTGGGGCTGGGGCTCGATGCCAGGACCCCTGGGATCATGACCTGAGCTGAAGGCAGAGGATTTAACACACTGAGCCACCCAGAAGCCCCCAAAATATGTGTTTTAATTGACTGTTTATATTATTGGTAAGACTTCCAGTCAACAGTAGGCTATCAGTAGCTAAGCTCTGGGGGTCAGGAGTTATATGTAGATTTTCAGCTTCAAGGAGGGTTGGCATTTCTAACCCCCACATTGTTTAAGAGTCAACTGTAGTTTTCAACAATGATTTTTAATCAAGTGGAAAGCTGAAAAGAGCTTTGACAAAAGTCCCTCAGATGTAAAATACTTCACTGAAATTCATTAACAAATGACATTCTAAATTAAACTTCAGCTCATAAAATTCCTAATTCCTATTCTAGTAGGGAAATTATTCTTATACTATACGTATAGCACCTTCCTATAAGCCATACAAAACCATCCATTTGAAAACCCTACAGTGGTCCTCCGACCTGCAAATAGCTATTTCAAAGAAGAGATGTAGAGAGACTGTTTTTTCCTATGTCTTAAGAAACAGCCTCAGAATTTATGAAATGATCAACCATCTCTATACACGGATAAGAACAGTCCATTCATTCTTCACCTCCGTCTGAATCCTTGGCAAATAAAGTACAACCTCATGATGCCGATCTTATTTCATTAATGCCTCTCTCTCTCCTCTCATTGTCAGCATTTTATTCTCCCATAAAATGACTTTTGCTATTTCACCTCTGGATACTAATTATATGTTTCATTTTGTGTGTTAGTCCTACTTCCTTTGGCTTGTCAGGAAAAAAAAAATAGTTTAAAACATACAGCATCACAAACCATGAATATGTTTCCAGGCATCAACTGCAACTACAGCACAATGAAAACATCACCATATTGGGAAGATTCTGGGGCTGTTTCATTAAGATGGTAAACAACTCAGGGAGTAGACTGTAGGACTGGGTGACATTTAAGAAAAGCTTCATTCTTTCAGTGGGACATTTAGCAAGCTACAGACAAAGTTATTTTCTCTATCTTATTTTCTTATGATTTTTTTTAAGATTTTTTATTTATTTATTTGACAGACAGAGATCACAAGTAGGCAGAGAGGCAGGCAGAGAGGGAGGGGGAGGCAGGCTCCCTGACAAGCAGAGAGCCCGATGTGGGGCTCGATCCCAGGACCCTGGGATCATGACCTGAGCTGAAGGCAGAGACTTAACCCACTGAGCCACCCAGGCGCCCCCCTATCTTATTTTTAACTTAATGAATCACAAGAATATCCTCACCTAACTCTTGTCCATACTTTGTAATCATCACCGGTGGTTGGGATACATATTTTTGTCTTACTTTTATTTGTATTTTTAGAGGTCCTTAGACATCTGCCAAATCAAATATTATGGGGTGAAATGTGTCACAGAAGCTTCTGGTGCTCTATAGATTATAAATATAAATGAAATAATAATAACATATGGTCCTTAAATCAGGGTAAGAAAGACAATTCTAGGCAGTTGCTGACACTCTGTTAGAGAAGTGGTAGAAAAAAAAGATGGGGTTGCAGAGAGAAGTGCCATCCCTTTCCGAGAAGTATGTCTGATCGAAAAGACCATTTAGGAGGGACTGCCTATTGAGTAATATTGGCGCATCAGTCTGGGAAACTACTCCCCTAAAGCCAATACAAATAGAGAAAAATAGCCAAAAAATAAGGAAGCATGCAAATGTACTTGACAGGTCCCCTTCTCAGGAAGCAGAGCCTGAGGCAGAGATTTGGATACAATCTGTAAGACACAGAAGGGAGCAGAATGGAAAAGAGAGAACCAAGCAAGGACATGGTGTCAAGTGAAGTCTAGTGCTGGCCTGGTAAGTTAACATTATGTGAGACTGCAGAACAAAACCTGGCAGAATTTTTCTGTAAAAGGTCAGATAGCCTCTCTTACAACTACTCAACTCTGCCATTGTACCATGAGAGCAGCCACAGACAATAAAATAAATGAGTCTGGCTTTGCTCCAATAAAACTTTATTTACAGAAACATTCAGTGGGCCAGATTTGGCTCCTGAGGCCATGGTTTGATGATTCATGCTCTAGAGTATAAATCACACCACAGAATTGCCTGTTCCCTTCTCCCTACCTCAGATGCAAGGAGTTTGGCCTTTTGTCTCTGTATTGTCAGACCCCAGCTATGGAGCTGGGGTAGGGATGCTGCCTCACCCCCCGATACAAGGTGGTTCTCAGCAATGAGAACAGCAATTCCCAAACTTCATGCTGAGTCAGAATCACATGGTGTTCCAGAGAACACACATTTCTGGGCCCCACACAGAGTGTCTGATTCAGTAGTTGTAGACTAGAGTCTGAGAATTTGCATTCGTAGCAAGTTTCCCAGTGAGGTTAATGCTCCTTTTCTAGGGAAAACTCTTTAGGATCATGAACTTCACAGTTATTCAGAGGAAGGGCAGTGGTGAGCCTTTTGTAAACCACACTCTCAACAGCTAGAGGCCCAATGAACTGACCGAGTGGAAGGTATCTCAGTAGAGCATCCACAGCCTCTGGTACAAGACTTCTAGGAGTTTGCATCAGGAAAGATACAGAATTTTTATAACGTACCTCTGAATAAGGAAGTGTTTATTTATGACCGTTCTCTTTTTGATGAGGCTGCTCATTCTTTGTCTTTGCCTAACCTATTCTGGTCCAGCTAATTCTTGATACTAAGTTATATCCATCTGGGCATTTAACTTATTTTTATGTGTTTTCTACCATGTGTTCATTGATGCATTCATTGGTATTGGTTGGCATACTAATCTTTGTTAAATTCTTATCTTCTCGAGAGCACAGACCATGTTTTTTCCTAATTTTATAGCTATCGAGGGAAGAGAATTCTATGTACTTCATGGCTGCTTTGAATCAATATTTCCCTAGGGAAAATAAAACTCAGAGCATACAGAAAATAAGGGTTTCTTTATTTAATTCCTCTTATAACTTCTTATTCTTAATCTGTATTTCTGTTATCATAAAATATATTCCTAGACAATTGACATTAAGAGTATAAACACTGAATCTCTCTCTAAGTTTGTCCTCATACTTATTATGGCCCAAGTATTAATGCCTTTCTGTGAGTACTCTAATGCTGGCTCATAGATTCATTGCCAGGAGACCAAAACAGAAAGAAAAATCTTAATTTGTGCCTTATGAAGTAAGTTCTCTGAAGCACATTAGTTTGAGGGCAAAGAATAGATCACTGTGTATTGTGAACTGTGTATCTAAATCTTGACTTTATTTTTCTTACTATCCTTGAAAACGAAGCAGAGAAATGAGACTTGGTGTTGTGACTAGTTAACTATTTAACTAATTTCTAGAGTGAAGTTAAGTCTACATAAAGGATAATGATTGACAGAGTTTTTTCAACTGTGAAGTGTTCAAATAATAACACACAAACACAGTAGGCCAGGGAGTGACTACTAAGTTAGGATGCTGGCTCATTTAGCCAGGGCTAGAGATGGGGAGCTGAAGGGCTGAATAAAATGTGAGATATTATTGTTTATTGGACGAAAGTCTGTTGTTCCCTGAGCAAAGGGAACTAATAAGAATATCAAGAGAAGGGGCGCCTGGTGGTTCAGTGGTTAAGCCTCTGCCTTCAGCTCAGGCCATGATCTCAAGGTCCTGGGATGGAGCCCCACATTGGGCTCTCTGCTCAGTGGGGAGCCTGCTTCCCCCCTCCCTCTCTGCCTGCCTCTCTGCCTACTTGTGATCCCTTGTCTGTCAAATAAATAAATAAAATCTTAAAAAAAAATCAAGAGAAAATGAACTGGATGATAAGCTACAGGTGTAGCCAAGATCCAAATAAAAAACCAGGAGGAATTAGAACTTAAGAGGTCATAAAGAAAGGAAGGATAGACACAGGTGATGACCAAAAGAAAATGGGATGAGTACTAGTGACACAAGCAGCTTTTCTCTATTGTCCAGAAGGTATGAAGGCCTAAAGAAAAACCAAAGAGAAGGCATTATTTGTCAGATGGAGTATAAACATACATACTTTACAATCCAGCAACAGCACTTAACTGTAGCTGTATGAGCTGGAGAAACTTACCAAGGTGTCCCAACAAGTATGAATAAGAGTGTTTGAAGCAAGGCTATTCATAAAAATAAATAACTAGAAACAACCCAAATGCCTATTTACAAGAAAATGGATAAATGATGTTATGTTCACGTAATAGAATATTATACATCAGGGGAAATAAATGACTTGCAGCTCCATGCAATAACATAAATGAATCCTAAAAATATAACGCTGAGTGAAGAATATATATAAATCCTGCTTCCACTTAATGCAAGAGAATGATATTCCTGTCCTAATAACAATAATAAAATAACCAAATCGTAACTTTTCTTGAACCCAGGAGGGAACTGAGGTCAAAAGGCAACCACAAGAACTGAATTTCAAAAAGAGGCAAGCCGCTCCAAGGAGAAACAAGACATGGAAATGATTTTACCTTTGCCAGAGCATGAAAGAAACAGGGAGCCACTCCAGAAGAAGGTAAGAATAAATTAGTTAAAATATTAACGAATTCCTAAAGGCCAAATATGGGCAGCATATAACTTTAGAATAAGTAATAATTTTTAAAAAATAATCTGCTTGGGTTGGCACAAAACCACCCACTTCCCTGGACCCATCTTTTATAAAAAGCAAAACCACTTAGGGAAGGGTGGTAAGTCCTCTCTCCTCAAGGTCACCAGGCAAGAGACAGAAGCCAAACCCATCTGCATCAGCAGGAAGAACATGACACTTCCTTTCCCCGACCAGAAACCTTCTTGGTGAAGAGTAGAAACAAAGCTCTCTTTCTCAGGAGAAAGAAAGGAAAATCTTGATGTCTAGGGTCCTACACCAATACACAGCTGAAGTCGACCGCCTTAGGGGAGTGTTGGGAAACCCTTCTGCTCAATATCTGCCACAGACACAAGACAGAGTCTGGTTGCCATGGTGGAGTTGACAGGCACACTAAAAATACCCTATCCCAAAAGCCCAAGCACATAGGTCCTGGCTAAAGATGAGACTGGCCCAAGAAAACCAAAATATCCTCTGGTCCCACAAAAAAAGAACAAAAAACAAACAAACAAACAAAACCCCTTAGCATCAAGTAAGAAGCAATAGCATTCTACCCCTGAGGAAAGGAAAAAGAGTGTGGAAAGAGAATCTTGTAATATAAGCATATAGCGACTCCTAAAAGCTGAAGGTAGCACCAAGGCACAGGGAATAACCCTCTAGAACTCTAGGCCACACTATAAGATGAAGGTAATGCTGTTCACTGCTGGAGGAACTTGAAGCCTCTGGTACACTATCAGTAACTATAGCAACCATATAACAGAAACCCAGCTGAACTAGAGACTAGATTTACTCAACCACCAACGCTAACAGTCTGAGCCGACTCAAGTCCATTTCCAGGAATAAATGCTATTTGTTCCAGTTTCTACTCTGTACAAATGATGTAACACATTCAATCAAAAATTATGAGGAGGGATGCCTGGGTGGCTCAGTCGGTTAAGGGGCTGCCTTTGGCTCAGGTCATGATCCCAGATTCTTAGGATCGAGTCCCACATTGGGCTCCTTGCTCCGCAAGGAGCCTGCTTCTCACTCTGTCTCTGCCTGCCACTCTGCCTGCTATACTCTCTCTGTCTCTCTGACAAATAAATAAATAAAATCTTTAAAAAAAAAATTATGAGGAGCGCCTGGTTGGCTCATTTGGTAGATCCTGTGACTCTTCATCTCAACTCTTGATCTCAGGGTTGTGAGTTCAAGCCCCACATCAGGCATAGAGATTACTTAAGAATAAAAATAATAATAATAATAATAAATTTTAAAAAGAAATTATGAGCCAGACCAAAAAATAAGGGGAAAAAAAAAAAGAACATTCTTGAGAGTCATGTATTAATAGAACCAGATTAGAGAAAACTCAGGTGTTAGAACTCAAAGATAGTCAACTTTATGATTAATATGCTGAAGGACCTAACAGAAAATATTGACAACATACATTTAAAAATGGAGGATTATAGCAGGGAGATGGAAACTATCAAAAATATCAAACAGAAAAGCTGTAAATAGGGACGCCTCAGTGGCTCAGTCTGTTAAACTACTGACTCTTGATTTCAGCTCAGGTCATGATTTCAGGGTCGTGAAGTCAAAACCCATGCCTGGCTCTGTGCCTGGCATGGAGCCTGCTTAGGATTCACTCCCTCCCTCTCTCTCTGCCCTAATACCCTTCCCTCTCTGAGAAAAAAAAAAAAAGCTATAAATAAAAACTTGATATCACAGATAATTCTTTCAACAGATGTACCAGTAGACTGCATATGGCTGAGGGAAGAATCAGTGAACTTTGAGATAGGTCAGTAGAAATTAGCCAAACTTAAAGACAAAGATGAGAGAGAGAGAATCAGAACAGATCATCTAAGAGTGATGGTATAATATCAAATAGTCTAACGTAGATGTAGTTGGAGCTCTAGAATGAAAAAAGCAGACTTCTCATCAGAAACACTGTGACCTAGAAGAGAATAGAAAAACATAATTAAAGCACTGAAAGAAAAAATCTGCCACTCCAGAATTCTATACTCAGCTATGTTATCCATCAAATAGGAAGGCAAAACAAAAACTTTTTCAGAAAAACAAAAGCGAAGATAATATATTGCCAGCAGATTTGGTTGGCAGTAATTTTAAACAAAGTTGTTTAGGCAGAAGAAGGATGGTATCAAATGTAAATCTGAATCTGTGTGAGGAAATGTAAAGCATCAGAAGTGGTAAAAATGAGAATAAATATAATCATTTTCTTATTTTTAATCATTTTAAATATATATATGTCTAAGGCATAAGGAGTAACAATATATTGAATGGTTTGCATATGAGAACTAAAATGTATGACAACAGCACAAAAGGTGGGAGGAAGGAAATTGTTGTAAGGTTCATATGCTCCACATGAAGTAATATAATATTATGTGAAGATACACTAATAATGAATTAAAAGATATATATTATAAACCTTAGAGTAATCACCAAAATCATTATTAAGGTGATTTAACTAAAAAACCAAGTGGAAATGAAGTACAATCCAAAAAATATTCAATTAATCAAAAAGAAGTCAGGAAAAGCAGGAAAAAAAGGAAAAAAAGAAGAGATTGGATAAATAGAAAGTAAGATAATATATTCAAATCAAAACATGCCAATAATTACATAAAATGTATATTGTCTGAATGCTCTAATTAAAGAATGATAATGCACAAAAATTTAACTACAATGTGATAACATTTGCATAAGCCTCAAAAATAAGCAAAACATAATGATACCTTTTTTTTTTTAAAGAGATTTCATTTATTTAGGGGTGCCTGGGTGGCTCAGTCATTAAGTGTCTGTCCTGGGCTCAGTTCATGATCCCTGGGTCCTGGGATTGAGCCCTGCATTGGGCTTCCTGCTCATCAGGAAGCCTGCTTCTCCCTCTCCCACTCCCCCTGCTTGTGTTCCCTCTCTCACTATGACTCTCTCTGTCAAATAAACAAATAAAATATTTTAAAAAGAAAAAAAGATTTCATTTATTTATTTTAGAGAGAGAGAGAGAAAGAGAGAGAACAATGAGCAGGATGAGGGGCAGAGGGAGAAGCAGGCTCTCCACTGAGCACTGAACAGGGAGCCAGTCACGGGGCTCGATCCCAGGAATCTGGGATCATGACCTGAGTGGAAGGCAGGCCCTTAACCAACTGAGCCACCGAGGTGCCCCTAAACAATACCCTTCTTAAGGACGCATTTATTTGTATATATATATACTTAAAATGTGAATAATAAAATTCAAAATAGAAATTACTTATAGAAAAAGATTGAGAACACAGAATTTGAAGGAGGAACCGCAGCTTCAGTGAAATGGTAAAATTCTGGTTCTTAAGTTGGGTGTTGAGTATACATTTACCATGCTTTGTACTCACATATGTTCCTATATTTTGTCATGTGTGTTAGATAGAATATTTACAAACAGAAGGTTGTATAAACAACTAAATATAGAAAGGGACCTCAAAGTAAGGTAGACTGATTTTCAAAAAACAAAGAGAGAAAGGATTTCTAGAACTATATGAAGTGAGAGATCCCATAAAATTTTAGTTCAACAACAATTTTTGAGCATATATTCCATCTACAAGGTGCTGAGCTATGCAGTGGGTATAAAATTATGAATAAGACACTATTTTGAGCTTTCAGCAACTTAGAGCATAGTAGAGGAGTTGATTGTCAAATCTCTGTCTGAAAATCATGTTGTTTGGATATGCTTGAAAATAACCCAGTGGGTGAGCACAAAGAGAGCATCAGTAAAGACATAGATGAGATAAAATTGGCCATGGGTTGATAACTTTTGAAGCTCTGTGATAAGGACAGGGTGTTCATGAATCTATTTTCCCACATCTATATATGTTCCAAATTTCTCCTAATAGAGGTGGTTTTGTTCTGTTTACTTTACAAAAATGATATGGTTCCATACTTTTACATTAAAAATAAGATGAGGAATTGGTGAACTTTATGATCAACAGTGAAAAAACAAGGTGACAATTACATGATCCTGAATTTTTTGACACGCTAACACAATAGGCTAAATAAAAGAAGAAAAAGGTAATAGAGATGCAAGAAAAAGAAATTAAACTCTATTATGCATTGGAAAGGAAGACATAAAACTGTTTCTACCTGCGAACAACATGATTGTCTATGTACAAAATCTTGAAGCTTCCAAAATAAAAAGCTATTAATTAGTGCATAGCACTGTTAAAGAATAGGTCAATGTAAAATTTAATCATTTCTATATACTAGCAGTGAATAATCAGAAATTTATATTTTTTGATGTACTATTTTCAATAGCATCCCAAAAATGAAATATTTATGTACAGGTCTTAGAAAGTAAGTGTAAGATCTCTGTGCTGAAAATTACAAAACATTGGTGAAAGAAATCAAAGAAGATCTAAATAAGTGAAGAAATACACCAGTTCATGGGATGAAAGATTTAAAATTGTTAATACGTCTGTTCTCCCCTAACTGATCTATTGATTCAAACATAATCTCAGTCAAAATCCCAGAAAGTTTTGTGGGTTTTTTTGTTTTTTGTTTTTTGTTTGGAAATTGACAAACTCATTCTAAAATTTACATAGATAGGCAAATCACCTAGAATAGAAAAAACATTTTGGAAAAAAGAGAATAAAGTTGAAGTTTCCCATTACCTGATTTCCAAACTTACTATCAAACTATATCTTTAGGTTCTGGTAACAATTTCAGTGTGGGTAGCGGCGGCCACGCACAGGCAATAAGAAATGTGCTGACACCAGCTGACGACCCTCCAGTTGAACTCAGTTCTGACACTATCTACCCAGAGATAGCATCACACCCCACTGATGGAAGGGTCGGTCCTACAAAACTGCCCCACACATACACTTCACATACAAGTCCCCAATCCAGGTTGGTCGCTATACTTCTGTCCCACTGACTATAAAGAAGAGATTCCCAAGATCCCCTCCTCAAGTTTGAGTCATTTACTAGAGTGGTTCACAGAACTCAAAGAAACCTGTACTTACTAGAAATATCAGAGAAACATTTACTTTACTAGATCACTAGCTAATTATGGAAAGCTATGACTTAGAAGGCCTGATGGAAGAGATACATAGGGCAAGACGTGGGGAATGGGGATCCCTTGCCCTCTCCAGGTGTGACACTCTTCCCAGCACCTCCTTAGGTTCACCAGCCCCGGAGATCTCTAAGCCCAGACCTTTTGGGCTTTTAGGAAGGCTTCATTACACTGGCACAATAGATTAAATAACTGGTCATTGGCAACTGATTGAACCTCCAGGCCCTCACCCTCCCTGAAGTTGGGGGTGGGGACTGAAAATTCCAACTCTCTAAATTTTTTGGTTGGTTTCTCTGGTCCAGCTCCCATTCTCAGGTGACCTAAGGGCACTCCAAAAGACCTCATTAACATAACAAAAGACACCTTTATCTTTCTAAACCCTTAGGCAATTACAAGGTTTTGGGGAGCTGTGAACCAAGAACTGGGGAGGAAAACCAAATATATATGAGAAATATAGGTTAGTCATCTAAATGACCAAATATATATTTCTTATAAATCACAATATCACACTACAGAAGTCAAGACAGTCTGATGGAGAAAGGACAGACATAGTATAAATAAATGGAACAGAGGAGTCCAGAAATAGAAGTACACACATAGTATCAATTTTTTAAAGATTGTATTTATTTATTTGACAGAGATGGGGGAGAGAGAAACAGAAAGTAAGCACAAGCAGGGAGAGCAGTGGGCAGAGGGAGAAGTAGGCTTCCCTTATAGTAAGGAGCCCGAAGTGGGACTCAATCCCAGGAACCTGGGATCATAACCCAAGCCAAATGAAGGCAGCCACCCAGACCTCCCAGTATCAATTAATTTTCTATGAAGATGCAAAGACAATTCAGTGGAGAAAGAAAAGTCGTTTCAAAAAATGGTGCCGAGACAACTGGATAACAATGGGGGAAATTTAGATAAAAATGGGTTATCTTTTTAAATGAACCTCAATCCATACTTCTCACTCAGTACAAAAATTAATTCAAATTGGATGGTGACCTAAATGTCAAACCTAAAACTATAAAATTTCTAAAAGAAAACATAAAGGAAAATCTTTGCATTTTTGAGTTAAACATTAATTTCTTAGCTATCACCCCAAAGCACAATCCATAAAAGAAAACATTGGATAAACAGGACTTCATCAAAATTAAGAACATTTACTCTTCAAAAGACAAATCAGAAGAATGAAAAGACAAGTCACAGAAAGGGAAAAAATGTTTGCAAATCACATTTCTAATAAAGAACATATAAAGAACAATCAAAATTCAATAATAAATGGGGGCAATATTTGAATAAACACTTTATCAAAGAAGATACAAAGATTTAGAATAAATATCTATAAAGATGCTTAATAGCAAGAGTCACTAGAGAAAAGCAAGGTAAAACCACAGTAGGATACAACTATATACCTATTAAAATCAAATCTAATTTTTAAAAAACCTGACAACACCAAGTGCTGACAGGATGGAGAGCAACTGGAACTCTTATACATGGCAGGGAGGAATACAAAATAGTACAGTTACTTTTTGGAAACATTTTGGCAATACCTTATAAATTCAACATACAGTTAACAATAGCATAGAAATCCCACCACCAGATATTTCTCCAAGTGAATGAAAACTCAGGTTCAAACAAAAAGATGGTCAAAAAGGTCTACAGCAGCTTACCTATAATTGCCAAAATCTAGAAACAGTACAAGTATCACTCAACTAAAGAATGGATAAACTTGACTGTAATATACCTGTATGATGGAATAATAGCAATGAAAAGGGAAAGGAACAAACACCTGATACATGCAACAAGATATAACTGAATCTCCAATGCATTCTATTTAATGAAAGAAGCCATAGTCAAAAGCCTGAATGATTTCACTGAAATGACGTTCTTGCAAAGGCAAAACTGTAGAGACAGAAAACAGAGCAGTGGTTGCCAGAGGTGGGAGTTGTCTACAGAACTGCTCTGGGGAGTATTTTGGAGCAATAAAACTTTTCTTTATCTTGACTGTGGTAGTGGTTACATGGCTATAAAAATTTGTGAAAACTTGCAGAACTGTACCATAAAAAGAGCAAATTTTACTACGTACAAATTATGCCTAAATTTTTAATAGAAAAAAATCCGCCCAAAATATAATAGGGATAAGTATAAAATATTTTGATTCACAAAATTCATAATTCATAAATGCAAAAATGAGGAAGATCTGGTTTAATGTACACCCATGTAGAAAAGTACAAGAAACAAAGGGCCTGGGTGGCTCAGTGGGTTAAGCATCTGACTTTGCTTTGCCCAAGTGTCTGCCACTCCCCCCTACTTGTGTGCGCTCTCTCTCTTTTTCTCAAATAAATAAATAAAATCTTTTTTAAAAAGAAAAAGAAGAAAAATACAAGAAATAATTATAAATTCAATATGAATAAACACCTTGGCATGGTTAACGAAAGAGTCATTTAACTTTTTTTTTTTTAAGATTTTATTTACTCATTTGAGAGAAAGAGAGCACAAGCAGGGTGAATGGCAGGAGAGGGAGAAGCAGACTTCCTGCAAGAGCAGAGACCCCAATGTGGAGCTCCATCCCAGGACCCTGAGATCATGAAGTAACTTAATAAGTCAGAACTTCAGGATCCTGGGATTAAGCCCCACATTGTCAGGCTCCTTGCTCTGTTGGGAGCCTGCTTCTCCCTCTCCCTGATCCCGCTCATGCTCTCTCTCTCAAATAAATAAAACATTTTAAAAAAAATAAAGACATAATTTCCTAATCATTTGCAATTCATTGACTCATTTGCTAACTAATTACCTCATCTGCATTTACCAATCATATACTGTGTGTCATTCAACATATAGTGTTAGGTGTTAGAAGTAAAAAATGGTCATTTATAATTACTTTAATTTCATTTGTCTTTTATAGCTGTCTCTGAACAAAGCAAAATGCATTACAGATTCTTTTTTCAAGCTGAAAGGTTTATTATTATAATTAGTACACACAAATCTCACAGTCTACACACACAACTGAAATGGCTTGTTCCTAATTTTTTCTTGTTAAAAATATACTTTGATTTAAAATCACCTTCTTGGAGAGCCAGAGTGGCTCGGTCACTTAAGCATCTGCTTCAGCTCAGGTCATGATCTCAGGGTCCTGGGGTTGAGCCTCATGCTGGGCTCCCTGCTCAGCAGGGAGTCTGCTTCTCTCCCTCTCCCCCTTCCCTGCCACCACCCCACTCATTCTCTCTCTTTCTCTCTCTCTCTTTCTCAAATAAACAAATTCTTTTAAAAGTAAATATGTAAAATCACCTTCTCCATGAAGGTTTCTCCAATTCTCTTAAGTTCAGGATGACCCCTCTCTCTTGTATTCCCTAAGAATATTTTACCATTTGTCTTTCACTTATAACACTTTATGTTGTATCTCTTACTGTAGATCTTTTTGTGTACCTTTTGAAGTTTTTTATTTTATTAAGTATCAAGAAAATATAAGTTTACATTAGTAATCATATAAGAATGATATCAAGTATCACACAAAAGGAGTCATCATGAAAAGCTAGTCTCTGTTTCCCTTATCTTGCTGGACGGCCCTCTTCCCCAACTGTCCCACTCTCTAAAGGTAACTGCTGGGACACCTGGGTGGCTCAGTTTGTTAAGCAGCTATCTTCTACTCAGGTCATGACACTCCTCTCTGCTTGTGCTTGCTTTCTTGCTCTCTCTGACAAATAAATAAATAAAATATTTTTTAAAAATAAAAATATTGGTATTTTATTTAGGTAACTGATTTTTAAAGGTAACTGCTTTTTAATAATTTGTAGGTACTAGCACTTATACATATTAGCTACTTTTTTGTTATAAACATAAGGTATTATATCTTGGTTCCTGCTATGAAATAATAGATTTAAACTTCTTTGCCTTGTTTTCCATATTCTTGGTCCTCTCTCAATTTTTATTTTTTTATTTTTACCAATCTTGTTTCACCAAATTCAGAAAGTACATCTTGACTCTAAGTTATGTACAATGAAGATATTAATGCTCCTACCTTTAATTCCACCTCTCCTCCCTCCCAAGGAGATTGCTTCTACTATTAAGATCAAGTTGATTCACTAGTGTTTTACTCCATTTATTGTTAATTCAGGCAATACCTTTTATTTCCTTCATATTTGGACAAGGACTTCTGACACAACTATTTGTTAATTTTTTTCAAACATTTCTAGTTGCCTTTCTTTTTTCTTCTTGTCAGAGTAATATTATTATTTCACTATATTGCCAGTTTTCCAGCCCTCTGATAATTCTCTCCACCGCCTATAATTGTTCCATTTCTTTCTCATGAGGATTTTCTAGTAAAGCCTTCGGCTGCCTTTGGCAATGTACAACAGTCAGTTTTTAGACCTTTGCCCAAGTTATCATTACAGGATATATTTTACTCATATTCTTGGTTTAGTCCCACAATTTCTTGAATTCTTTATCTTCTTTCTTGGTAATCACCAAAATTTCACTAGAGTTCCATTCTTAGAAAGGTTGCATAGAAAGGGAGGGGGAAGGGTATAATCCTTGAATAAATGAAGTGTTTTTATTTTGCCCCTCAAAATAGATTGGCTGGGAATGAAATTCTAGATTCAAAATCATTTTCTCTTAGAATTATATTTAAGTGTCATTCTGTTACCATCTGTCAGTCAATGCAGCTAAAGAGAGTTTCTGCTCATTGGGCTCTTATCTTTGTAGATAACTGTTGTTTTTCTCTACAGAAGCTTTTTCTTTGGTGTTAGTCACTATACTGTACTTCATTAGTTTTTATTACTGTACTTCATTAGTTTTTGATGTAGTGTTCCATGATTCATTGTTTGTGTATAACACCCAGTGCTCATTGCAATACGTGTACTCCTAAACACCCGCCACCAGGCTCACCCATCCCCCCAGCACCCTCCCCTCCAAAACCCCCCATTTATTTCTGAGTCCACAGTCTCTCGTGCTTCATCTTCCCCTCCAATTCACTTTTCCTTTCCTTCTCCTAATGTCCTCCATGTTATTCCTTATGCTCCACAAGTAAGTGAAACCATATAATTGACTCTCTCTGCTTGACTTATTTCACTCAGCATAATCTCCTCCAGTCCCATCCATGTTGATACAAAAGTTGGGTATTCATCTTTTCTGATGGCTGCGTGATATTCCATTGTATATATGGAACACATCTTCTTTATCCATTCTTCTGGTGAAGGGCATCTTGGCTTTTTCCACAGTTTGGCGATTGTAGACATTGCTGCTATGAACATTGGGGTACATGTGGCCCTTCTTTTCACTACATCTGTATCTTTGGGGTAAATACCCAGTAGTGCAATTGCAGGGTCTTAGGGTAGCTCTGTTTTTAATTTTTTGAGGCATCTCCACACCGTTCTCCAAAGTGGCTGCACCAACTTTGTCAGCCAGAGTCTTAAAAGTTTATATAACAACCTTAATGGAGTTCAAGAGCTCAACAGCATATTGCTCTCTCCAGTCTTTCAAAATGGCTTGTTGTGGAATGGTGGGTGGAGTGTAACATTCCAGAGACAAGGGAGGGAGGAGGAGCCTCCAATTGCCAGGGCAATTGGTGGTCATATCCTTCCTCTTGATAACCTCCTCCAACAGTGAGGTGAGCTCCTTCTTACGTTCCCACCTCTTTTCTACCATTCCTGAGTCTCACATGCTCTTCAAGTCAAAAGCCAAGGAAGAGAAAGAGGTAAGGAACAGGACAGGTGTTACTCTCTGATATCACCAATCTATTTGGTTTCCCCTGGACTTGTTACAAGCCTATAACTAAGTTTCTTTGGGTGTGGCAGAAGTTTAGACATTTTTTCTGGATTCTTTGCAGACCGTGTCAATGCTGGGATCTTTCACTTCATCTCCCATAACTGAAGCAAATGCCTCATCTGTTTATTCTCTTACTGCCCCCATCTGAGTGATCTATGCTGCACAGACCCTCCCTTTTGAGGACACATCACTCTTCCTTCTTAAAGTCATTTCAAAACAGCTCTGGGTGGATTTCGTCTCTCATTGTCCCACATCTGCTCATCATGCACTCCTCACCCACCCTTTTGCTCGAACAAACCAAGCAAACTTACAGAGCTACCTCTCCTCACTCCGCTATGAACACAATAACCAACAATAGCCTCATAATTGTAGACCATTCTAGGCTTGACCTAAGGCCTATGGAAGACAGGAGTCAATTTCTCCACATGGTTTCCTTGAAGCAATTTTCACTCAATTTGGGGTGAATGTGGACAGAGTGGAAGGTGATATAAGAGAAAATGCCTCAGTGTTGGAATAATTTTTCCATGTACGTTCTCTACCTGCTACCTTTTCATTCTTCTAAAGGTGGGTTTTGACTCAAAGGTTACACGACTGGAGTTTGACAACTCTTTTTCAAATCCTGAATAGATGACCTGGTACTTCACTCCATTATAGAAATATAATCCACCTGCTGATTTGGGGCCTCAGCCAAAACTGAGGCACAAGTTGTCCTCTGTAAACATTCTGTAACCCATAGTAGAGACTCAGTTAAATGGCAGCAATTTGCATGGGAGAAATTGTCGATACAAGGTAAGCAGACACTATGAAATAAAGCAACAGGAAGATCAAAATGTAGTGAGGCACAGAAAATAAATATTTCCACAAACCCTCTTGGGGAAGACTTGAGATAACAATAGAATGATGATGCTTACCTTAGTAAATAAAATAATAATAGTTACTAATGATTAAGTGTTTAGTCTATGCTAAGCCTGGTGAGAAACACTTTTTCAACAGGATCTCTTTTAATCCTCAAGCAACCCTGTATATTAAAAATGATTGTCTTAACTGAGGGTTGCCATGGGGAGGGGGGGAGGGAGAGGGTAGTGGGGTTATGGACATTGGGGAGGGTATGTGCTATGGTGAGTGCTGTGAAGTGTGTAAACCTGGCGATTCACAGACCTGTACCTCTGGGGCTAATAATACCTTATATGTTTATTAAAAAAAAAAAAAAAAAAAGATTGTCTTTACAATTCGCATAAGGAAACCAAGGCTGAGAGAGGCCAAGTAACTTTTCTGAGGTGATACCTCCATGCTATTACATGTAGTTTGTTGACATCTATTTAAGCATATATATTGGATGCCCTCATGAAGTTCCCCATAAAGCACATTTCAAGATCTTGTCAAAGGAGGACTGCATTTGTGGGACCTAAATGACAATCACAATCAGGACTCTGGACCCCAGTGTGCGTAGGTCAGGTTAGAAGCTCCAGTAACCAGAGTAACTAAATCAAATCTATCCATATTTGAGGTGTCACACTGCAAACGGACTTTTCTTTTTACACAAGAAACCGAAAGTATCTTCATAACTTATTCAGAGGCCTCATAACTCAGATCATCTAAGATCTAGCTTCAATATACACTAAATCACTTTTAACCAAGTTTTTCCCCATTTATGACACGATTTAACCCCTAGCCTCTTTCCTGGTTTAAGCAAAAGCCATTTTTAATAAGTAGGGAAAAAATCACATACATGAAACTTTTAAGCTTCTAATCATTTTATGCCAATAACCAGCTAGTCCTTAAAGAATTTCATAACATGGTGTTTCCAAAGGTTCTTTGTGACTTAACAGAAACTCTTTGAATTTTCCTTCTTTCTTCCCTCTAGTAGTTTCCAAGGCTCTTTTGCTTCTCGTGTGTCTTGTTGCCTATCAGATATATTCTTTAATTTGCTCTCCAAGACTTTCCATTTACTTTTTATGTTAGTCACCAGAAAATATGCAGAGATTAGCCTCATCTTACCACACTTTGAAGTACTGAATATGTTTAAATAAATTAAAACATACACAAACACACACACATTTACACACACACACACACACACACACACTCTGAAGCCTTGATCCTCCAAGGTCAGGTACCTGCCAGTCCGTGCAGTGGGTGCCTCAACTCCTCTCCTCTGAACTAGAATGACTCCATCCACCTAATGGCTCAAAAGCTCCATCAAATCACCTCCACACCCAAGGACATCTCAGATGTCCTTACTTACCCCTAGCATCACAGAGAACACCCTGGTTCAAACCACCACCATCTTCCCAACCTTTAAAGTGGTCCGTTCACTTTTGTCCCTGCCCTGTCTGATCCATTCTCCAAATAACAGCCATACAGAGCTATTAAAAATGTGAACTGCATTCCAGGCACCATGGTTTAGAACCTTCAAAGGCTTCCTATTACACTCAGAATAAAATCTAATCTTCTTAAAATTGCCCATAAGACCCTATATGCTTTTGCCTCTGTTAATCCCTCCAATCATATGCTGAACTTTCCACCCACTTTTATCCCAATTTGTGTGTTTGGTGTAATGGTTCTCTCCCCCACCAGACTGTTGCATGAAGGGGGACCATAATGGTTTTATGCATCATTGATCATTTGCCTGTACCAAAACACCTCATGTAGATTCTTCATAATTTTTTATTAAATGAGTAATAAACTTAAATAAAAATTGCTATAATCAATAGGAAATATTCTATTATATGCAGGCTGTAAAATGGAAATTACAAACAATGGGGAAATATTTACAAGACATTACGTGGAAAAGCAGAATAAGAAACATATAAAATATAGTTGTACATAACATTTACAGAATGATTAACATATTTACAACATGTATATGTTATATATAATATTTATAATATGATTGAGCCCCTTAGAACAGAATAGACTTGCATATCTTTCAAAACAATCCTGGTTTTACAGAGAGAGAGATCTGTTTAAAAAATTATAAGAAGGGTCTGCCTTCTGAGGTAGAAACTAAAGTTTGTCTTTGGAGCAGATGATTCCTTTGTCTAGAAGGAAATTTTTTGGTGGCCCTTTTGGTTACACTGAATGAAGTAAAAATCCTTTCCTGAAATAGGAACGTATGTGGAACTTACCTGCTCTGCATAATAATGACTTTGCCTTTGATGTATATAGAGATGCATTTCTGTGGATTGCCTTTCCTTTTGGAAAAACCTCCTGAGCCTACCTTCCCCTCCCCTCCCACTAGTGGGTAGCTAGTGAGGGGGAGGGTCTTTCTAAGATGCTGAAACACGAACTGTGTAGGAACATGGCCTATGAAATAGTGTGCTGAAGGCAGCTCATTATAGATTCTAAGACTCAGTTGCCAAATTTTCAGGAATTTTGTGAGATCATTGTTAAATGCAGACATTATTAAAAATTCATTATGTAATCTTACAATTAAATAAATTTTACTGAAAACAAAGATAACAAATATTCAAAACTCACCACTTACTGTTTTATTATATTGTACTATCACTTACGCTCTTCAGGTTACTTACATCTCCTTTTTTTTTTAATATTTATTTATTTTTTTTAGAGAGAGAAAGAAGAGGGGACAGGGACAGTGGGAGAGAGAATCTCAAGCAGATTCTATGCTGGTGCGGAACCCCAAGTGGGGCTCCATCCCAGGATGCTGGGATCGTGACCTGAACCAAAACCAGAAGTGGGACACTTAACCCTGGGGCCTCTACTTACATCTTTTGTATCAGGAGGGTGGAAACAGTGTACAACAGAATGCTACTGCGTAACTCTTCTGAACTCCATGTTTGATGATGTCATGTTGATAGCTTGAAATCAGCCATGGAAATGGGCAAATGCTGCAAAACAGGGCTTGATTTATTACTTTGTTGACTTTCTAGACTTAAGAAAGTAAAACAGAAAATGTTAAAAATCCACAGTAAACTTAAAATTGTGTCACATCTGTAGCGGTTACATTGTGAATAGCACAAAACGCTCCTGGAGTAAACCAAAATATCAACCAGCATTTATGTTGGAATCACACTTTTTTGTCGATCGCAACCATATGTTTCCTAGAAGCACAAAAATTCTGCAAAAATCAACGAAATCATTCTGTAAGAGTCAATTGCTATATGGAATTTACTATAAAAACTATTGTATATTTTATTATAATGGTAAATTGTGTTATACATCTTTATATCAGTAAAGTTAATGATAAATTATATATATATGTATATATATATATAATATATGTATTTATATACTTTTTCCTGGAGAGCCAGTTGTGGAATCAGTACATCACTGGGTCTAGGCCACTTCTGTAGCAGAATGGAAATTGTGAAACACTAAACCTCCTTTGGGATACACAGAAACTTTTGAGGAGACCCTAACAACACACTGGCCTTCCTGCAACAGAGATGAGAATTCCATCTATTGGTATTTGGGGATTAAAGGTACAAGTAATTCCTGAAGCCTGAGACTATGTGGTACATTTGTGTTGCTTTTACATAACATATATGTGCATACAGATAGGGACTAGGGAGTTATTAGAATCATGAGATATAGAATGGTGGGTTTGTGAGTGATTCTTTTCTCCTTACTTTAAGGGTTTTTTTTTTAATTATCTTGAAAATACAGGAATCATAATAAATACATGATTTTAAAGAGAATCATTTGGCTCAAAGAATTAAGAAATATGCAAATCCAGAAAATTTAAGGTCTAGTTCTTAACCTGTAACTAATATGGGCTAAGTACTTTGGCCTCACTGATTCTGTTTCTCATCTCTGAGGAGTAAAATAGCAATCTGGCTCACCAGGTAGCTGTGAGGAATAAGCAATGCAGTAGCTTGTCACCACAGTTTCTTAAAAGAATGATACATGGAGCCAAGAACACTCTATATTATAAAAATAAGTAGAGGTAAAGCTAAACCGTACTTAAATCTATTGTGTTTCCTTGGTGCTCAATTGATATTCTTTATCAAATCTGATGTATTGAAATATCTATGAACTGTCTCTGGACAATCCTTCATTAATTCTCCTAAGTGTCCTCTCTACTGTTAACTTCAAAAGTAAGAAATGCATTCTAATGAGACTGTTAATTACAGAAAGTGTTTTATTTCCTAACTTGGCAACCTTATAAATCAAATGCTCTGTACTCTGTAGCAACAAAGATACAGATTCGTTCATTTCCACAAGGCCAAAAGTAACAAACAAAATCTACAGAAGTGACACCTGAGCATGTAAGTCCTGTCCCTGCTCTGAGAAGTCCGAAGATCTCTCCCCACGTAATGACACTTGGTTGCTCGTGTACAATCTTTACATAAAATAAATTGGTGGCAATGTTTTAAAATAACTGCAATGCTTGATGAAGATAGTGTCAAATTGACATTCCTATAGGTAAAGGAAGGTTACAACTCACCAGGGAAGGTGTTACTTCTTTTAATGAGTGACCTTTTACCCTCTCATTATTTTTGTTACCTCTAATTGGTGTCAAAATGAGATCAATAGCACATCCTTACCTCACAGGACTCTTATCTGGATTAAATGATATATGGAATGCTTAGAACAGTACACAATACACACTATAGAGATGTTGCTATATTATTATTATTATTATTATTACTACTACTACTACTACTACTACACATGTTGGGTATGAAAATCTCATGTCCACTCCATACAGCCTGATGTCTTTTCAAGTTACATTTTTACCGTCCATCTTACGACTTTACGGTGGGCCATCTTCCCTTGCTTTTCTCTTCTCTGACTTCCTGCTTGGTGCTTCAGCCAGATTTCTCCAGGATTCGCTGCCTACCTCACAGAAATTAGAAACAGACATTAGTCCAGTCGTGGTGTCCAGGTAGCAGATCTTCCAGGACTTTGTGCAGTTAGATTTTGTGCAGTTAGATTCTTCTAAAGCCCAAGAGATCTGTCATTAGTGTTTCTCAGGTTCTTGTCTAATAATAATGTCATGGGCCCCTCTGCACTGTTGCTATTTTTATCTCTCTACGTTGCCCACTTAAGAGTGGTCAAGTGACACAGGCTGTCAAAGTAACCCATCACTCTGGACATTGTCATGGTCCGAGGGTGGACATGGGACCAAAACAGCTGATCAGTGTTCTCTGAAAATTGATATTGATAAGGGAGGAGAGCACCCTTTGCCTATGGAATGACTAGCAGAGAGGACAGTTCAGGTCCAGAGTCATCTTCCTCACCAAGTGGAGAAAGCCATGCCAGAGAATTCAGTAACCTCTAATTAAACGAAGAAATGATCATTTGTTGCAATGGTAGTATATGCAAGGCACTGTTCCTGGTACTTCAACCATATTATCTTATCCAGTCTTTGTAACCATCTTTTGAGATGAATATTATCTTTCCATTGGTAGATGAGCTATTTCAGATTCAGAGAAGTTACTTGACCAAAACCAAATTACCAGTAATTGGAAGATCAAGAATGAAAAAGACTCATTCCATTGCACCATAGGATGATCTACAATCTCCATGAAAGTGAAAATTGTTCAGTGGCTGGAGCAGCCTTCTTTCCCCCAACAAAGAAGATGGGTGTTCTTGTGGTAGGAGCAGAACTGGGGAGAGGCCAAGTATAGCCCTCTCTAGCCCTCAAGCCAGAAGTACTGGCTTGAAATGTGCCTACTCTTCAGCTGTGATGAGGGCTGCCACCATCTAATGGTTAGGCTGTGTCAGCAGATACACATGTTGGGGGAAGAGAGCCTGAAGGTTGTCTGTAAGGATTCAAAGCAAATCCAGGCTGGTGCATGTCCCCTGTGTCCCTCAGCCTGTGCCCTCTAGAGCTGCCAGTAGTCCAGACAGCCACATGGATGGAAAAACAGTGACACAAGGAGACTGCGACAGATGCCATGACTGAGTTACAACACACTGTGGGGTGTCCCGTGAAATTGAGAACTCTGCCTCCTCTTCCAATTTTTTTTTTAAGATTTTATTTATTTGACAGACAGAGATCACAAGTAGGCAGAGAGGCAGGCAGAGAGGGAGGGGGGGAGCAGGCTCCCTGCCAAGCAGAGAGCCCAACGTGGGGCTCGATCCCAGGAGCTGAGATCATGACCCAAGTTGAAGGCAGAGGCTTAACCCCCTGAGCCTCCCAGGTGCCCCAACCTCTTCTGATTTCTAATGTCATTCTCTTGGATTATGTTTTCCTGAGATAAAATGAGTGAATTCTCATCGAATGAATTCCTCAAAATATAGAAATAGAAATCATCCCCTCTACATGTGCATGTGCACACATGTGCTCATGCACACACCCATGCAGAACTCTCTCCTGTCTTTTGTTCCCCTTTCTTCGCTAGGTAATAGAATTCCTCAAGACATTGCTTTGCCAAAGATCCTACTTGTGCACCCTGCCTTCCTCAAGGCTTTGCTGAAGACATGCACCTGCAGTAAACCAGAGGAAAACCTCGCCTATCCCTGTCCCTAGCCGCATGCAAGCTCTGACCATGGAGTGTGGCCGCAGTTTATGCTGGATACTTCTTTCAAAGGGAAGGCTTTTTCCTTTTCTCCTGCTCAGAATGCTCCTTCTAAAAGCAGTTTCCACAGGAAGTTTCTCCAAGCATCTCTCACCTATTCAATTTTGTCCCATTCCAACACAACTCATTCTAAAGGTCTCTTCCTGGCCTCACAGTACTGAAGCCTTCTTTCTATTGCCATTTAAGGTTCAGTGAAGAATGTGCAAGGAAAACGTGTCCTCTCTGGCAGTGCAGTTTGCAGGCTGCCTGTGGTGGCTCCAGACCAATGTTGTCCATGTGTTGCTCTTGCCTAGAAACTCCTTACCTTACAGCAGGAACTGAGCTTTTGTCATAGGCCAGCCACTGTGTTGGGTAGAGCATGCCATCTCAGATGAACCTCAGAGTGGTCCTAGCTGATACTTACCATTATTATCACTTGCAGATTAGGGATCCGTGGTTATAAAAGAGAAGCATCTTAATCAAGGTCACAGAGCAAGTGACATTATTTAGATTCAAACCTCAGTCTGTCTGATTCCAAAGCCTGTGAAGTTTTTTTTTTTCTTTTTATTTCTTTGTTTAACCTATGCATCCCTCATTGCTTCCCAAGAGAAATACTGGATATTCAATACCAGGAGGTTTGAGCCAAAACCTCTGTTCAACTGCATATTTGGATTTCATTCACCCTTTTGGACTCATCATTAATCTCCTGTGGGACCTGCAGTTCTCAGTGTCTGCCATGTCCTTGCTGTCTGCTCCTTCTGCCTGGACTGCCCTCCCATCCGCTCCATGCTTAGCTAAGAACTACCTGCCCTTCAGTCTTCAGCCCTGATTTCCTCTAGGGTATGGTCTATATGTCTCTGTGTCACCTGTCTCATGTGCTGGCCCATGAGAATGCACCTAAGCATCTCCTCCCCTGCATGATGTCCACATTGATTTGATACCAGCATCCGATCAGTAAGCCATGTATGTCTGTATGTATATAGACATCATTTGCAGGGGTGCCTGCATGGCTCGGTTGGATAAGGGGCTGGTTCTTGATTTCAGCTCAGGTCATGATCTTGGGGGTGTGAAACTGAGCCCCAGGTTGGGCTCCACACTCAGCGGGGAGTCTGCTTAAGATTCTCTCTCTCCTTCTCTCTCTGTCCCTCTCCCTACATGCTCTCTCTCAAATAAATAAATAAATCTTTTAAAAAATCATTTGCAGTAGTATCTTTCTGATGTATATTGTAAACTCATACAAGAAATACAAAACTATAATATGAGAAACAAATTTTAATGATGTGCTCAATATCTTGATGATTATCATGTCTTCTCACTACCAATTTGCTAATAGTTTAGGACACAATATATCCTCGGGGCAACGCTGATCATTAAGAGAGTGGAAATAAATCAATATTTCAAACAGTCATCTTGATATATTTCCATGTGGCTTTGCAACAGATCAGATCAGTTTGGCGTTCTCGTTACCTCCTAACGTGGCTGACCAGAAAAATGTCTACCTTGCCATTTTTTACTGTTTGCTTAAGTATATGTTATTAATATTATCTCTAATGCATTCTTTTTTTGAAGGGATCTTTCTCAGCCATTTCTCCATTTTGTGAGGGTTAGGCAGTCATAAGCCAATTGAACAGACACCCATTTGACACAGTAAATGGAAGGGACGGTAAATAAGCAAGGAAAGAACCTCTCCTTACAGGTTGCAGAACTACCACTCTTCCCACAACACACTCCTGACCGAGGGCCCAGGGAGAGTCCAGCCAGCAACTGCGACAGCCTGGTGCGTGTCCTCCTTTAGATAAAAAATAATAATAAGCATCTGCCCCCACCTTCAGAGGAGTGCTGCTCTGGACAAGTTCCTGGAGGATAAGGGCCATGTTTTCTTCAGTTCAATCAGGATTATTATTTTAATAATAATAAACAGCCAAGTATGGTTACCTTTATTAGTTAATCTGCACAAGAAAACTACAAGGTGGATATGGTTATTACTCCTAATCTATAGATGAAGAACATGAGCCATTAAAAAGTTACTTAACTTGGCTAAGGTCACATCCTTAGCAAGTGCTAGATTCGGGATTTGAACCCAGGTTTTAAGGCTTCCAATGACATCTTGTTCTTAACAATTTTATTCTGCCTCATTATGCATATTTGTGTGTATTTATTATATAATGTCTTATTTATTACATATATTGTATATAATGTCTTACATATTATATATGTGTATATCCATCCATACAACCTTCTATACATCTATCCATCCATCTACTCATTTATTCACTCATTCAACAAATAATTATTCAGCACCAAGCAGGGAACATGGCATTATTTAGGTGCCAAGAATACTCCAGTGAATAAAGCAAATATCGCTGCCCCTACTGGGAGGAGACAGACAACACATAATTAATACATAATAATTATTATTACAATTAATTAATACAACTATAGTATAAAATTATACATAATTATGTACAGAATACATAATAGATTACATGTGTATTAATAATTATATATGTACATATTTATAATCATGCACATGCACATAATTATACATATCACAATTAATATAATCATAATTAATACGATTAATACATAATGAATTCTTAACTCTTTTAAGGAGACAAATGCTGTAGAAAAAAAATCAGGAAATTAGGGATTTTAGAATATTGTGGAGGTGTAATTTTAAATAGGGTAGTTAAGGAAAGCCTCCCTGACAAGGAGCATTTGAACAAAGACGGGAAGGAGTTGAGTGAGCGAGCCACGGGGTATCTCACCAGGAAACATTCTGGGTGGAGGGAGCAGCCAAAAGTGCTGAGGCAGGAGCATGGCCAGAATGTCCGCAGAACAGTGAAGAGTCCACATGGTTGCAGCATGGTGAGTGTGGGAGGCAGAATCCTGGACCTAAAGACATCCCAGGAACCTCTAAGTATGTCACCGTACACAGCAAAGGCAATTTTGCAGATGTGATTCAGTTACTTTGAGACTGGGAGATGATTCTGGATTAGCTGGGTGGACCCAGTGTAACAACAAAGGTCCTTAAAAGGGAAAAAGGGAGGCTGGAGAGTTAAAAAGGAGATATAAAAGGATGTGATTCAAGATATGTGGGCAGCCAAGGCATCTGGGTGGCTCAGTCAGTTGAGCGTCTGCCTTGGGCTCAGGTCATGATCCCAGGGTGCTAGGATTGAGTCCAGCATCGGGCTCCCTGTTCAGTGGGGAGTCTGCTTCTCCCTCTCTGTCTCCTGCTCATGCTCTCTCCCTCTCTGTCTTTCTTTCACATAAATAAATTTTGGGAGAAAAAAATATGTGGACAGTCTTAGAAGCTGGAAAAGGCAAAGAATGGATTTGAGGGCCTCTAGAAAGAAGGTGGCCCTGTCCATACTGTAATTTTGGCCCACGGAGACCTCAGACCTCAGAACCATGAGATAATTTGTATTGTTGAAGCCATGAAATTTGTGGTAATTTGTTAGAGCAGCAATAGGAAACTAATACAGTGAGGAAAGTGGAGAGCAGTAAATGAGTCCAAGGAAATAACGAGGGTCAGATCATGTAGGGACATTTAGGCCATTCTAGAAATTCTAGCTTTTACTCCAAGTGAGAAGATGACCACAGAAAGCTTTCAGCACAGAAGACACATGATCTGAATTATATTTTAAAGGATCCCTATGTCTGACTTTGCAAGAAAGACTAAGGGAGAAGAGCCCGAAGGGCAGTGTGGGAGGAAGGCTAGCTAAGTTGGAAACAGGAGACCAATCAGGAGACTATTGAAATAATCCAGACAACAAATGATGGTAGCTTGTTCCATGCAGTAACAGCAAAGAAGGTGGGAAGTAATCATGGACTGGAACTCTTTTTAAGATAGAGCCCAAAGGATTTGCTAATGGATTGGATATGGAATGTGGAACACAAGAAGGAATCAAAGACGATTTCAAGGTTTGGACTGAGCCACTGAAGGGATGGAATTGCCATAAATAAGCTAAAGGATACCTTAGACACAGGTTTGAGGTAGAACTGGTAGTGGTGCAGTGGAGAACAGGAAATCATTTTGAGGTATATGAAATTTCTCATTTGCAGTAGGCAGTTGGAACTTTATACATTTATATTTACCATGATTCTTGATATAATTGAAATTATTCTTACTGTCTTCTGGGTTTTGTGTTTTTCATTTACCATCTTTTTCCTTAGTTCTTATTTAGCTATTCTGCCTTCTGTTCAAAGTGATACAGGTTTCTATATCCTTTTATCACGTTTTAAGCTTTAATTAATTAATTAATTAAATTTAATTTAATTTAATATAAATTAATTAAATTGATTAATTAATTATAATCAATAATTAATTATTATTGGTATTTTATTAATATAATAAAATATTTATATTTTATATTATAATATTTATATTTTATATACATATTTTATATATTATATAATATATAAATATTTTATATAAATATTTATATTTATATATTATTATATATTAAAATATTTATATTTTATATGATAATAATAATTTATATAATAGCAATTAATAATTAATTGATATTATAATTAATAATTGATAATAATTAATTAATTTAGGGAGTGTGCACACAAGTGAGGGGAAGAGCAGAGGGATAGGGAGAATCTCAAGCAGACTCTGCCGAGCAGGGAGCCCAACACCGGGCTGGATCCCAGAACCCCGAGATCATGACCTGAGCCAAAATCCAGGGTTGGAAGCTCAACCAACTAAGTGCGCCACCCAGGCACCCCCTACAACCTATTAAAATTTCCCCTGTTGGTGTGGAAACTCTACATTAGGCTTTTATTCTTTACTGCCTACCCTCAAAATTTTAACATATTATTTCTAAACACTTTAAGAATGTCTCAGGATTTCTGTCTCCCAAAGAACTTGAGGACCTGGCTAGTTTTTATGTTTTAACCATGTACTGAAGATCTTCTCTTGTCTTGCCACTGCTCACCTTTCTTATTGTAGTTAACCTAGAGTTTTCGTTTTGATATTAAAAAAAATAACAAAATCAGTTATATTAAAACTTATTAATTTACCAGTGTCTGTGCTCACCAGTGTTTCTGGCTTTTCATTCTTTCCCTCTAATTTCATTTATCTTCTTTCTGGAATGTCTTTTCCATGAGAGTCTGAGAGTAATAAACCCATAGTCTTTTTATATTTAGACAGATCTCTTTTTTGCTTGTATTCTTAAATGATAGTTTGTCTGGATATATATCATTCAAAGTATACTTCAGCTCTGAGGGCTCCTGTCATTTTTCTGTTACAGAAAATTTCTCTCCATTGTCTCTCCAAATATTGTCTGTATGGCACAGCTCCTTTCCCTTCGGGCTCCATTCCATTACACAACAGGAATTGATGACCTGGAGCTAGAGAACACAGATGATTTCCTTCCATTCTCTCTAGTCCTTTTTTCTGAAATTTCTATTAGACATATATATATTTTAAGATTTTATAATTTAGGCAATCTCTCCACCCCACATGGGGCTTGAACTCATGATCCTGAGATCAAGGATCGCATGTTGTACCGACTGAGGTAGCCAGGTGCCTTGCTTTTAGACATATTTTGGGAATTTGTGATCTATCCTCTATCTTCCTCATATGTTTTCTTTTATTCAATTATTATTATTAGGAATGTCATACATACAAAAGAATATTACAGTGTGTACATTGTATACAGGTATTTTATTGGTACTCATGTATTAAATAATCTGCTTGAAAAAAATAAGACAGGGGCACCTGGGTGGCACAGTCAGTTAAACATCTAAATCTTGCTTTGGCTTGGTTCTTGATCTCAGTGAGATGGGCTCAGAGCTCAGTGTGGATGGAGTCTGCTTGAGATTTTCTGTCCTACTCCCTCTGCCCCTCCTGTTGGTGCTCTCTTTCTCTCTTAAATAAATAAATCTTAAAAAAAAAAGACATAAAACCTTTAAAACCTTCTCTTATAGCCTTTCCCAATTTTATTCCCATCTCCCAAAAGAAGTAAACTAGTATTCTGAATTTTGTATATAAAGTTCTTGGTTTTTCTTTATAGTTTTACTATAGATTTATACATTCCTAAAATAGTTTTGTGCACTTCAAAAATGCATACAGATGGTATGCCTTATGTAGTATTCTTTTCTATCTTGCTTTTTCTTTTACTTAATATAATTATTTGTGACATGTCTTTTCAGTGATAAGTGTATCTTTGGTTCCATCATTCTCACTGCTATATAATATTTCATTGTATAAATATAATCACAGTTTATCCACTTTCCCATCAATGTATATTTGGATCACATGCTATTGCAAACATTGCTGCTATAAGTATTATTGTAGTGAACATGTGAGGGTGTTTTTCTAAAGTAAATATGGCCTTAGAATTAAAACATCACAAGAGTAGTGTGTTAGAATTCCAGTAACCTATATACTCACTCACATTTGGTATCATAAGCCATTTTAATTTTTGTCAGTATGATAGGTGTGAAATCACATATTTTTCATTTTCCTGAATTACTGATGAGGTTGACATGTCTTCATATACAAGTTCTTCGTAGGTTCATGACTTTTGCTTATGTTTCTGCTGAGTGGTTGTGGTTTTCTTATTGATTTGTGTGAATTTTTTATGCATTCTCAATTTTAGACCTTTGTGGATTTGTCGCTCATACTTTCATACTTTCATGACTATTCTTTTCACGTTTTCAGTGCTGTCTTTGAATTTTAAAAATAAGCTCTTAATTTCAATATTTGTTTTATCTCATTTTACCAGGTTCTCTCTCCATAGTGGCATTTTTTTTTCCACTCCATATTTTTAAAAGGATGCCTTACTATTTTACTATGAAGTATGATATTTGCTTTAAGTTATTTTCATATCCACTTATTTTTGTTTTATTTTTACTGTGCTTTAAAAATATCTTCCCAATCTTTTCTTCATAATAGGGGTATTTTTTCATTTGCTCATTTAAAAACAATGAACATACTTATATAACCTTTATTCAAATTCTTCTGTCACTCCTATTTATACTGTGGTAAATCCCATCTCCAATTGTGGACTTTTGGGACGTCCTTGTTATTTGTTCTGTTTACTTTAAATGTATTTTAGATTTCGGATGGCAGGCTAAGCTCAGAAGAGATGTTTCTGTAACTCCCTCTTTTTCTTGCTCTCTTCTACTTCCTTTCTTGTTCCTTCTCCCTTCTCTTTCTAATCTGCTTCCCACCTCCTCCTGTGAAAGCCTTGAATTAATTTTCACTCAGCCTTTCACAGGACTGGTAGTCAACTTGACTCCATTCTCAGTCCTGCGGCTGGGACAATGTCTTCCAGCTCCCATAGCTCTGTAGCTGCATATAAATTCCAGCCTAGCAGACAGGTGACATACATTTTCCACATCATTTTGTGAGTGGGAGATGCACCCCTGCCACTGGTTCCAAGCAGTGAGCCTGGCTCAGGTCCCCACCTCTTCGGGAAACATAACTGCGCAAACCAGACTCCCGGCCAGCCCTGCCTATTTCCGGGTCAGAGACCAGAAGGCCAGCAGAACATCCTCTCAGCTTCGTTCCCCATAGCTTTACTTTTCATTTATTTCATTTCTGGTGTATGGAGAGACTTACCTTATTTTGTTTATTTATTTTTTAAAGATTTTATTTATTTATTTATTTATTTATTTATTTCAGAGAGAGATTGAGCAGGAGGAGGAGCAGAGAGGGTGAAGGAGAGAGGGGGAAAGAATCCCAAGCAGACTCTGCCCTGAGCGTGGAGCCTGACATTGGGGTCAATCTCAAGACCTAAGATCGTGACCTGAGCAGATACCAAGAGTCAGAGCTTAATCGCCTGAGCCATCTGGCGCCCCGACACTGACCTTGTTTTAAAGCACAAAAATCTAAAGATTTCTCATTCTATGTTTTTCTTTCTATCTGGGGGAGAAGGTGGTAGTTCAATGCACAATTTACAATATTATCCTGACATAAGTTCTTTGTATTCCCACTAATGAGCACAGCTCCTGCCCCAGTGACTGAGGCACCAGTGCATCAATGCAGACATGCATGACTCCATTCAAGGAGAAAATAATGCCTACTATACAGGACTGTCTTGAGGCTTAGAAGTAGCCAGCTCTGACTCTGGCCTTTGGTTTTCATATTTTTCATCTAGCTTTACACCATCTGAGTTAGTACCCTGAGGAATGTCTGATTGTTAGGCAGGAGTTTGTGGGAGGAAAAAGATTGCACAAAACCTTCCTAATCTGAGCTGGCTTCTGCCTGAGGGCAGATTTTGGGAGAGGAGTTAAGTGACTTCATAATTGGGAGGGAGGCGTGAACACCAGACTTGCAAAGGAAGCCTCCTGTCTCTGGGATGGGAGAAGGCGGTGTGGGAAGTCTAAAAGCCAGATCTTCTGAGCTAGCATAAAGTGAGATGTACTGGGAAAAAAGAATTCACAAAAGTGTAATCCTAAGCCGGTGATGTGGGGTTTAACAATCAGGAGACTTACCTAACCTCCCTGTGGTCTGGTCTACCCACACATGAATCGGGAGAGAGGAAGTGTAAGCTGCCCACAGCCTATAGCACGTGTTAAAGGTTGGCTGAGACTACCCGTGAAGCCTTTTCAGCTTCCTGAAGGGAAAAAGGGCAGCACAGGGTATATTAATTTTTAAGTGTTTTTATATTAATATTATTAGTAAAAGCTTAAAAATATTATTTTTATGAGCCCTTCTGATTTAGAGGTGTTTATGATGCATGCTTTACAATTTGGTTATTTATATTGCTTTTCTTTAATTTTATTTTTCTCATATGTAATTTAAAGAATTTCATAGGAGAACTTGGTTAGGAAAGGCACTAAAACTCACATTCTCTTTTTTACACACAGTAAAACTTAATCCTCCAGGGTTAAGTTTATTTTAAATATATTTGTATTCACCATAAGGCAAAGCTCTATTTGTCTCTACTTCCTCTTTGAGTCTGAGAAGAGTGGCTGTCTAGGAGCTGCCCGAGGTAGGGGGTGGGGGGGTGGGGGGAGCTGTTCTGAGAGGAGGCTGTCCCAGGGCTATAAGAACAGCAGTGTGGGGCACCTGGCCTCCCCACCAACCTGTTGCTAAACCTATGTACGGCTACCAGAATAGCTCTTCTAATAAACAGAAATAAATGCGTACATGGAAGAGCCAGATGCTCTGGAAATAATGTCGCTCAGGTTGAAGAGGGTTTCCAGGAACTGCCATTTTCAAGAATAAGAATTTACCTCTGAACAGGCTTTAATAATGGAAATTGAAATCGTTCTAAAGACGAAAGGAAGGCGAGTGTGTTTGAATACTCACAAAAAGATGTATTTCCTAATGTGAGGTGACAGGTATGAAATGAGACCACAAAATTGTTGGCATTTATAAATATATTATTTATATTCTTTCCTGAATCCAGGTACCATACTGTGATTTTTATCCAGCAGTTAAAAAGCTGTGAACCCTGATAAATTTAACCAAGAGTTATTATACTTCCATCATTATGGAAAGAGACCCCTTTTATTGCTTGAGTTAAGGGTCTGTCCACTTTCATTTTTGCCCGATTTCTGTAAGTTTTTCATCTATAAAATTGTATAAAGGGTTGAACTTGACATAAATTCTTCAGAGGCGTAGGGTTTGCACCAATTGTTTTCTGCCCTTTAATCACTTTCATATATTTTACTGTGATTACCACAGAATAAGCCAGTGTGCTCTGAAGATCAGAATGTTCTAATCACTTGCCTGTGTTGCAACAGAGGCAACATCCCTGTTCTGGGTTGAATTACTAGTTGAGCAGGCCTAAAGCCCGGAAGCTAGCATTTAAGAATGCCTACCATGCACCACGTTTTTCTAGGTTGTGCTTATCATTTGATCTTTACAACTGCCTTATAAAGTGGGAAGCACCATCTCCATCTTTATAAATATGGAAACATGGGCTCAGAGTGGTGGAAGAACTTGCCCAAGGTCACACAGTTGGTAGGAAGGAAATTCCAAGCCTGGTCTTCTTGACTTCAAAGACCCCACAAGATCTTTATTCTCCAATATGAGGGCTCTGAGTGGGGTGGTTAGAAGGAGGCGTTGAACTGTCTTCTTTTCCGTTCTGTTATGAACTTCCAAAGACAAAGAGCAGATGCTCAGTGTGTAGACTTGAACAAGAAGTACACTTTAAGTCATAGCTTTGCTGTGGGGAGAGCTGGACTCTCCTTGAGAAAGATCATAAATAGACACTCTCTATCCTCCTGTCAGAGCAGTCCACCAGGCCTGTGGACTGCCCTCTCCCCATGACAGCAATGTCCTCTTACCACCATCCAGGTGTCCCCCTGGCCATCTCTCAGGTATTGATTCTTAAAGGAAATCCTCATTCTTTAAACTTCTGTGGTCAGTCAACAGATACTTCTCAAAGGAAATGTGAAATATCAGCTGGGAACCATAGTAAAAAAGGATGATATAAGGAAAGAAAAATAATACATAGTTCCTGTCCTTCAGGAGTTCGCACTCTTGGTGGTGAGGAGAGGCATCCAAACAGGTAGTTAACTACAAGGTGACACACCTTAGAAGAACCGCAATGCAGGGGGAAATGAGAACACAAGAGAATGAGAAATGAACTCTCCCTGTGGTGTTTGGACCAGGCTTCTCAGAGGAGGTGAGCTTTCTATTGAGTTTTGAAAGTTGAATGAGAAGTTAAATAGCTGAGGAAGAGAAAAGAGAGATTTCCCCAACAGAGGAGTTGCACGGATAAGAATAGAGAGGAATAAAGGGGCAGGGAGTGGCATGACACGGCTGAAGTAGATGGTGGGCTGTGGAGCAGTGGAGAGTTTGGTTTCCTGTGACTGGCGTAATGAAGTACCAAACACAGGGTAGCCCCAAGCACTGAAATGCCTCATTTCACAGGGCTGAAGGCTACAAGTCTGGAATCAAGGTATTACCAGGGCGGAATCTAGTCTCAAGAGGAGGCTCTCTCCTTGCATCTCTCCAGCTTCTTTCTAGTGGCTGCAGGTAATCCCTGGTGATCCTTAACATGTCATTCCTTCAGCCCAGTCCGATGGCCACTTTCTTCCTTGGGTCTTCACGCCATCTCCTTCTCTGTATCCAAATTCCCCCTTTTTATAAGGACATCAGTCATATTGGGCTACAATCTACCCTAATGACTTCATTTTCATTTGATCACTAATGTAAAGACCCTATTTATACGTAAATTTACATTCTGAAGTACTAGGGGGTCAGGATTTCAACATATCTTTTGAAGGGGGGGGGACCTAA
Organism: Enhydra lutris kenyoni; assembly: GCF_002288905.1. Lineage (NCBI taxonomy): Eukaryota > Metazoa > Chordata > Mammalia > Carnivora > Mustelidae > Enhydra > Enhydra lutris. The sequence continues at coordinate 8,929,167 of NW_019154121.1, read as the reverse complement.
TTTAATCCACAACACAGAGTTAAGCCTGGAAAAGGAGGTTGGAACTACTGCAAAGAATCATTCATTCAATAAACATTGTCAGTCATATGCCATGTGCTGAACATTTTGCTGGAGAAAAAAATAGTTCCTGTCCACAAATGCTCAAAGTTATTTGAGCTACGATGCAATGAACTTAGAGTGCAGAAACTCAAAGAGCAGTATATCACTCAGCTATTGCCTGCCACTGATCACTCCAAACTTGGTGGTTTAAAATAGGAATACTACTTATTGATTATACATCTGTGGGTCACCTGGGGGTCAGCTGATCTAGTCTGCATTCACTTGGGAGGCTATGTTTCAAGTATCTCTCATCCTCCTTGGGTCAGTGGGCTGGTTCAGACTTGCTCTTCTCATGATAATGGTGTGGAACAAATGGAAATAAGCAAAGGCTTTACTTCCATTCATGCATCACTGGTCCTAGCAAGATTTACGGCTGAGCTCAAAGCTTAGAGTGAGCAACTATAAAGTCACATGTAAAGGGGAGCAAATATAGAAAAGGTGAAGAATTGGGGGCAATTTACCATATGAACTTTGTAGTCAAATAGACCTGAGGTGATGTTTGATGGATGGATAGAGATTAGACAGATGGATAGATGGAGAGATAGGTAGGTAGGTAGGCAGGTAGATAGATATTAGCTAGTACATATCCACTTTACTTCCTTCTAATAACTTGCTTCTGTAGAGTGTCTGATGTCAAATTCTCTCCTTTCTTTACTCCTTGTCCTTTTAATCTGCTGTCCTTTTAATCAACAAATTAAAAATTTATTATCAAAGAAGTAAAAATCTGACATTTAATATAAGATGATTAGGGCTGATAATGGTCCCAGGAATACACTGAGGGACTCTGTCTAGCCCGGGTGGTGGATATTTCTTAATCCATCACAGTGAGGTAATGATGGTGGAAGGCCAGGCATCTGTGACAGACTGGGGGTTAGGCATAATCTTCTCGCTGCCCTACACTGGCAGACACCTACTTTACCTGTATGTAAAGCAATTATGATGCTAAGAATATGAAACAGTCTCTGTACTTATTTCTCCTTATCAGTCATCGCCAATGGAGGGTGATGCTAAGGGTTGCCAGGATGCCTTATAGAAATGGTGATTAAATCTGGACTTTGGGACCATGTCCACTTCTGTGCTCTGACAACATCTTTATGCTGTCAGGACTCACTCAGCGCTCTTCCCCATCATTATTGTCATTAGTATCATCCTCCAGCTAGTAAATGTGTACTCAGCCTCACTGCCATGGCAGCTCCCACAGACCTGAAGTGTGAAGCCATTTCTGGGCTTCCATTGGCAGTCGAATTACAGTATAAGCCAAACCAACTTCTGATCTGTGAAAAAGACAAGGATCTACATGCCACTGTGCATTATCAGGCAGAAACACACATTTGCTTTTATGGAGAAAAAAATGTAAAAGAAGGAATAAATGACTTTTTATGTTCACCTCTAATAACTGTAATTTTTTCCTCTAATTTTAAAAGTAAAGCATGGTCAGAGACAATTGGGAAAATTCCAGAAGGACATAAGAAAAAAATAAAGACCATCCATTATACCACCACCCGGAGATAATCACAATTAACATGTTAGTGGGGTTTTTTCATGTTATTCTTACATGTACATAAATACATATTTTACATCAAATTAGATCACAGAGAACAGATGCATTACTTTTATTCATCCTTAATTTGGGGGGCATTAACCCAGGTCATTTTCATTAATATTCTTGAGGAACATGATTTTTATGTCTGTATCAAGCAAATTGATACCTTTTACTTTTACATTTCTGGTTATCACATTTGCTCTCCATGAGTTAAAAAATAAAGGCTTCATTTTAAGGATTCTCATTGCTAAGATGTGAACCTCCCATTCTCAGTGTTTGCCATAACGGGTGTCTCCCAGAAAGCAGAGCCTGTGGCAGAGGGTATGTGTGCTATTTATTTATTGGAAACACAATCCCAAGAAAGCAAGAGTCAGCTGTGGGGGGTGTGGGGGGACAAGGTGAGAGAAGCAGGGCAGGAAAGAAAGCCCACACAAAATGTCTTATCAAGCTGGTCCCCACAGTGATGTCGAGGAAACTGGAAAGACAGAAAGAAGAGACTTTATCCACAGGTACCCATCTCCCTTTTGACAAAGATTCACATCACAGAGTGTTAATTCTCCTGCAATTTGGGGTTGCACACACAGGGATACCAGGTGGAGTGCCCTGTCGCTGGCAAGACACTGGCAGGACCCAGCCTGCTCGGGCTGGGTCTGCATGAAGACATGGGATTGGGTGCAGGGGGGCAGCTTTTGGAACAGAGACAGGCAGATCTCAAGTGATGAAGACAAGGGGTCTGCTACAGTGCCTCCTTTACTCTGTGTTTGCAACTTTATGACTATTTAAAACACAAAACAAGATATAAAGAAAGCCCCAGCAAATGTTTAAAAAGAAACATTTTACTGTTAGTCTTACAATGTTAGGAGAGGAAGGGCAGGGGGAAGAAAACCAGAGGAGAGGGGTTTGTGTATCATATCCTAGTAGGGCATTCACAGCCGCCCGCCATTCCTTTCCCTCAAAATCCTCCTAAAAATAACCGCTCTGGGATGCCTTTCTTTATTTATTCTCCCTGAATGAGCACTGTTTGCCTGGTGCTCCCTTGGCATTTTTGCACTGTCTTCATATTGCAGTCATGACAATATGGTAGGATGGATTCTCAGTTTAACAGGGTAGAAATTCCCAAGTATAACTGTTCCGTCTCTTATATGTATGTATGTACTCAAAACTGTGAAGTAATCTAAAACAGAATTTTAGAGCTAGGGGTACTTCATTTCAATAAATAGTATCAAATCCTCATCCTGTAAATAGCAACATTTGGGGCTGCTCCTTGGACAAGGAGATAAATTTGATACAGCAGTGGGGCTGGGAATAAGGTAGCACAAACATACAAATGTTCTTTCCAACAAATACTGTTTGATCACCTACTCATTCATGCTAAACACAAAAAAGATCTATGCAAGAATCAGGTACAATCCTTTATTTCAAAGGCTTTACAGTTGAAAAAAGAGCATTCTCTGTATTTGTTATGAACTGAAAGTGCTCTTTAATTGATATTAACTAATTTGCTGTTTATAATAAATAACCCTAGGGAATGGAGGGTAAGCCTTGGAACTCTGGATTAAGAGAGATGTAGTTTCAACTTTGGTTTTTCCATCGGCGGAGTGGGGTGAGGGGTACACCAAGCCTCATTCCACTCACATAGAAAGGAAAATAGGGATAATATGAATTTCGTTGGGTTGCTGAGAGAATAAAATAATATATGTAAAGCACTTAGTACACTGCCAAATGTATAGTAATTCAATGAATGTTAACTGTTTTTATATTGTTCTGATTTCACATTGAATTTAAATGCATTGTTCAGGATCATAAGCCACACCCAAGTGTAGAATTCTTGTGTTCTGTTTCCCAGTCTAGCGATATTTCCTCTGAGATATGACCGTGAAGAGTATGGATCCTGACGCCAGACTTTGAACCCTAATATCTAGCATAGCATTCTGCAAGCAATGGATAGTCAGTAAATACTGTTGAATAATGAACTGGCAGCAGACTCCAAGTCAAATTATAGAGTTGCTAATGTATCATAAAAATAAAATGTATTTCGGTGCTTTGCTTGGTATTGCTTGGGAGAATATTAAAGATACCAAACATAGTTTGTTCTCTTGGTCAACCATCTGGTGACAAAAATGGTAGGTGAGCAGATCGTGAACAAGTCCTTCAAGGACACGTTTTGCTTGAGCAGGGTGGGCCTGAGCACAGAGAGGCGGAGGAGAGAGTTCTAGTTCTCATGATCTAATCAGGTGGAAAGCTGGGGATGATGGAAGTGGCTGTGGGAAGCAAAGGCTAAGAAAAGGCCCATGGCTGACTCCAGAGCCCAGGCGTCTGGGAACGGGGAGCAGTTCCTGGATCACCAGGGTCTGACTCAGTGGCTCTGTAGCAAGCATGGTACATCCATGCACACGGGAAAGGTATAAGTGACTGAAATCCAGCCCACCTGGACAAGGACAGGTGCTTCCCTGAGAAGGAGCCAGTGGGATGAGATCCATATCCTGAAATGTTTACCTGTGCTTATTCTCTGGCAAATAATCGTTCTGGAAAAAGCATACTGTTGGTATTTTTCTATTTCGTAACCTAAGTATTGCTACAGTTGACTTTCTGATCACCATTTAATGAGTATCTCCTGTTTGCCATGGGCTGTATATACATTACCTCACTTAATCCTCTCAATTCTCTTACTTCCATGGAGCCCTGGCTCTTAGGGTAGGGAATGTGTTTGTTTTGCTCACCATTATATCCCCAGTGCCTAAGACAGTACCTGGAAAAGTAGCTTCTCAATAGTTTTTGCTGAATGTATGAAAAGAATAGGGAATACTATCCAAACCTACAGCTCAGAAGGGTTAAGTGACTTGCACATGCTAGAAAATTGGGGGGTCAGCAGAGACTGGAACCCAGATCCATTGGATCCCAAGTCCTGCCCTCTCAGCCACTCTTACTGGTTTCCCTGTCCTCCTGTTTCAAAGCAGGTCTTATACCGCCACCATCAGTGTCCTGAACACTGTCTTCACCTTGTCACTTCTCAACTAAAAGTCCTCAGTTTCTCTCAGCTGCCTTAAGACGACATTTCAGACTCCCTTGTCTAGCATCCCAGGACCTTTAAGATCTGGACTTCATATTATTTCTCACAGTAAAGCTTGAGCCCAGTATTCTCACTACCCCTGGACAAGGGTTAGGCATTTTTGTCCTTGATCTTACTCCCTTTATATATGTTACTGGAAAGTACCAATTCATCCTGCCCACCTTTCTGGATCCCCTCCCATCCTCTAGGAAAAAGTTGTACCTCTTCAGTGAAGCTTTTCTGACCATCTCAGCATACAATAATTTCTCATTATGTATCCTACTTTCTAAGCAGTTAAATAATGTTCCTTATGATTCCCAGTCTTTATTATATTCCTATGTCTCTACAACTCAACTGTCCTTCTATTGGGAACAAGGAACATGGCCAGGAGCAAGCAAAACAAACACTGTACGTAGCATAAAAGAATACTGATTGAATGGTTAATGCAACTAAATATTTTAGGTTACGCTAGCTAGATGAAATACATTATATATATATATATATATATATGTATATACACATACATACACATAACATGTATATATAATACTTATATATACATGTTATTTATATTTATTGATTTAGAACAAAAAAGGTCTCTCATATCTCCTATAACATATATATACACACATAACATATACATGTATACATATATATACACATATATATGTGTGTATATATGAGGTTATTGATTTAGAACAAAAGAGGGCTAACTCTTATATCTCAATACAGTAAAATATCCCTTCCCTTTCCTCTTTCTTTGCTTCCTCATCCCTTTCTGTAGGGAGGGTCCCTTTGTGTCCCTCTTGCAGAGCAGAGACTGTCCCTGTTGGAAGAGAACATGAAGGGTCAGAGACAAAGGTGAGACAAATGCAGGGTCACAACAGCCTTGAGGCTGGACTGAAGCTCAAAAATCCTGGCCAAGATTTCAAGCTGGCTCCCTTCGAGAACTATGGACTTTTGAGTGGCAGATTTTGCTGCAAGATTACCACTGATACAGTTCCTCAGTGACTTCAACAGGGACATGATGGCATGCCACTCAACATGTCAGCCAAGTTAGGGACTGGCACTGTGAAAAGCAAGGTTTCGAAAAGATTGTTATTTATCCGCCCTTGTTCATGCAAAACCACAATGATCCTCTTCTTATACTCGAGGTGGGAGGATCATTCATACTAAATACTACTGTTTCTTTCTAGTTAATGAGTTCTTAGGGAAATGCTAATGAATCTGGCTAAATAGGACGTATGCTGCCTTAGAGTGGCGGTAGGGAGAAGCTATCCTTCTTGCACTGCACCTGCCACCAGAACAGATAAAAAGCTCCCCAAGTCCATTCTCAGGAGGGCCATTTCTAACCCTTTTGGGGTGAGAGAATGATCTGTGCTGAGCCATCGCTCATTCTATTCCCAGAGGAATCCAGTTGCTCCAAGGGGAAAAAAAAAAAAAGGACCACTGGGAACAACCCCCTAAAGACTGTTCAGGAAGCAGACAGGTGTCCTACACCATGTAAAACAGAGACACACACCTGAGATCCTAATAGCTGCTCTGGAGATGCTTTTCAATTTGTCCTTTGCTTTAAAAAAAAAAAAAATGGTTTCCTTTTTTCTGAACAATAAAAGCAAGTTAGGGACCTAGGGATACTCTGACAAGGAAAGCCCCTCTGGAAAGGAAGCAAGTTTAAGTCATACACGGCATTCCATTACTGCCCACTTGTGTTCTTGGGCCCCGTGAAGGCAACTAGATACAACTAGAGCAGGAGGCAAGCTCCTTGAGGCGGGAGCGATGTCCTATTAACCTCTATGCCCTCTGCTTCTGGAACATAATAGACACTCAGGAGTGTTTATGGGATGTATTTATGTTTGCAAAGTCAATAAATGGGCTAATAAACGAACAAAAGTAGTTGTCTTTTCCTATCTTGGTTCTTCTTGAATATTAGCCCAAGATTATCAGAATATTATTACAAATCCTCTACTGTAACACTCAAATTTACCATAATTAAAACTTAATGTTTCCTGAATTCTCTATAGCTTCCAAATACTCTAACCATAATGGACTAAGGCATGCATGTTTACTCAGAGTTTTAAAATAAAACACGCTGCCCCTGTTAAAAACAAAACAAAACAAAAAAACAAAAACACTACACAATTGATGATGTGACCTCCAAATGTTCTTTATCAGTATCAAGACAGGGCCAGCTTCCTTGACTGTGACCACTCATGAAAAACGACCTGCACTCCTACCTCCGGGAGCCAGCTGATGCTCGACAGATTTGCAGGAGATTTTCACACTGCTCTGGCCTCCCCGCTAGCTTCCAGGAGCAGCGCTCCAATACCTTGTAATGCCATTACTGTCACTCCGAAACAAGCTCAGAAATATGTACTGAGAAATGAAATTTTCTTCAGACATTCCTTCATCTAAGCCTTCCAACTCAGAAAGATAGAAGATTCTATCAAGAGAGTCAGTTTTGTTTTAAAGGCAAATAAAAAGGTACTGGCACAAGGTTTCAGATATTTCAGGGACAGTAATACCTGTAGCACGGCTACAAAAACAAAACAAAACAAAACAAAACAACAACAACAAAACACCAAACCCAAACAAAAAAGGTTACTGGTTTTGGGTGCAACTTGAAGAAAATGAAACTCCTTTCCATGTAACTCCTTAAGTATTCTTTCATTTCTGGAAGGTGCCCTAATCCGGGTTGGTAATCTGATTACTTCTTAAACCAAAAGGATTACTTGTAATCACCTGCCACAAAATTCCCGTCTAAAGGTTTCAGAAATCGTGCACCCTTGCGGCTACGATGGCAACAACCTGCGCACGGGGGACAGACTTACCTTCCAGTTCATGTCCATGCGCAGCTGCACTTAACGTGACGGGAAAATCAGCTGCTGAGGCAACAGGTCAGAGACCCGGCCCTGCTCTTCCTAGCGTGTGTGATTCTAAGGACGGGCAAATGCGCCCACAGTGTGCTCAGAAAGCGCTGGAAAGCACTTCCTTCTATCACTCACGTGCCAGGTGCCGGTGGCATGAAATGCGATGAACCTGGGTGTAGAAAAAAACCTGTGAGAGTGTGAACTACGATGCAGACACTGATCCTCTCCCCTCCCCTTGTGGGTAATTTCCCCTCCCTGGCAGGGCTCTGGTTGGCTTCACCTGGAGGGGCATAGACTAGAGCACTTTTAGGATCCTGTGGATGGTTTTACCACCAGCTGTGCTTAGCTAAGCAAAATGAGTTGGTTAATTGAAGCAATTACCTGGCAATTCAAGCCCAAATACCTCCCCATGAGAGGCAAAGGAGGATAATTTGAAGTTTTTGCCAAATTAGGCTAACTGAATACATCCTGAATGCAGATTGAAAGGTCAAGTTAAAGGGGTGTGGCGCTTATTTTTTGGGGACACAGTATCAGGCTTCACATGGACTTACTCTGAACTGTGAGCACATGTGTATATGTTAAGAGTAAGGAGGATCTATATACTAGAATTAAAAATTAAATATTTTAAAAGGTACACCTGAAACTCATATAACACTGTGTTAACTATACTAGAGTTAACATTTTAAAAACTAAAAAAAAAGAAGTGAGGAAGATCTAGGTTAGTGGCTCTCAAATTTTAACAAGTATCAGAATCACCAGGAGAGTTTGTTAAAACTCAAACTGCTGGGCTCCACCCCCAGAATTACCGGTTCACTAGATCCAGTGTAGGGCCTGGGAATGTGCATTTTAAAAAGATTTTATTTATTTGAGAGAAAGCAAGTGAGCAGGAACAGGAGGAGGGACAGACGGACAAGCAGATTCCCTGCTGAGCATGGAGCCTGATGCAGGGCTCAATCCCAGAACCTCAAGATCATGGCCTGAGCCAAAGTCAGACACCAACAGAGCCACCCAGCCACGAACAGAAATGCCCCAGAATGTTCATTTCTAACTAGTTCCCAATGGATGCAAATGCTGCTGGTCCAAGGACCACATTTTGGGAACAACTGAATTACTCTTCTCTCTCTCTCAGGAAGATGAAAGCAATGTGATGCTTCCTATGGCAATTACATTTCTGCCCATCTCTCAAAAACCCAAACTACTACTAAGATGTTCATTCAACAAGTGTTTCGTCAAGCACCCACTGTGTGATGCTTATCTTGGTGATCTCGAGATAAAGACCAGTCTATATCCTTAAAGGGGCTCCCAGTCTGGTGGAGAGATGGACTCAACCAGATGAAGATGTGGATAAGGCATTGTGAGAAGTGATACCACAGAAGTAAAGACTGGGTACCATTGGGAACACAGAAAGTCCACCTGGACTCGAAGTCATCTGCCCCTCTGCACATAGTAGGTTTTCAGTGTAGGAATGCAATGCTTCTGATCAGCAATTATACAGATACTCTACAATGACCTGATCTGCCCAGTGGAAAATACTAAAGTACTAAAGAAATAACTCGATTCAAGTGGACTCCTGAATTGGAGCCAAAGGAAAAGAACTTTTAATCACCACAAACCTGGTTTGAATTTAGGCTGGCAGATTTTGAAATAAAAAAACAAAACAAAGAAAAACCCTGAATCTGATTATCAACTCCTTGAACCTGCTACTTCCTCATAATCAGTAGCTTTTTCACTTTAATGAAAATCAAGTGTATTGGGGAAATAGTCATTTTCAGGTGAACAAAGTTATCAGGTATGAAAATAGATGGTCTTCCAGCTTCCGTTGACAACAGGCCTGGGCAGCAAGGTGCTGGTTCAAAGTGTCATTTTTGTTATGCAAGTAGTCTGATGCAGCTCATTTTTTAAAAACTACACTCACATTCATGGCTAACACCGGGCCTGGCGAAATGGAATAGATATTAGCTTGTTTAGCTACAGTATCCAAAAAAGAAGGGTAAGTAGATCTTTTCATGAATTCAAAAATGAAAATGGGGGGAATCTATGTTACTTCATTTAGGACAATATGCCAATGTTTATTTTTAATAATATTTGGCTGATTCAATTAAGATCAAGTTAAAAAAAAAAAACAATTGCTGTAAGTTGTTCACCAACCTCTTAGAAAGGCTTTTTCCTTTGGTTTGGGGTCTCCTTAGTTTAGATGGATTTCTTTTTAAGTTTCCTTTCTTCATCAGTCAAAAAATGAAGTAGAAGAGCACATACTTCTTCCTTTTAGCAAGTAGACAAAACTCTCCCTTCTGTGCCAGGACGACTTTTTGACAGTATACTAAGGAAGTAAGTAAAGACAGAAATAATAAGCAGCTGTGACATGTAAGCAAATTAAAAGACAGTGAGGGAAGTAAACTCTACTTTTCTAGCTCTTAGATTTTGTGGAACTTAATAAATGGTTACCTCACTTTTATATTACATAGCAACCTAACCTTTGATTGGTAAAGGAACGTCCTAGTTTACAAACAGGTAATGTTCTAAAAGTCTGTAAGACAGTTGTTTCAAACTCAGAATGCTTTTCCCACAGAAATATGTTATAAATTGTGGTCTACCCAGATTAGCCCACATTAAGCATATTTCATTCACAACTTATCTATTGTACTGAAATATAGGGGCAGGTAATAAGTATCCATAATGTATAAATAATTTTAAAAGCAGTGATTTTGAATAAAAACCTCTAAAGTTTCATCTCAGGATACTTGAGGAAAAGAAGGTCTCATAAGAGGCCAAAAGTGTAGATGAAAACGTTTGGTGAAGATGTTCAAGTGGGATCCTGAAACTGTTAATACCTCAGGATTTGATGACATTTGTCATTTATAAGATTATGTCAAAACATGTATCTGGTTTAACATTAAATATCCTGTTTCCATAATGGCCATAGTGAGTGTTGAACTTTAGCTTAGTATAGTTTATAAATGTACTTTATAGAGAGAGGAATGAAAAGTCCTCCTTTCTGAGGTGGTGGTGATCATCAAACAAACAACTTGAAGCATTCATTTGTAGCCCTTCTCTCTGTTACGTGTCCTTATATGATCATCTGATAAATGGTGACTTCTCTACTGGCCCAAAGACCCAAGAGGGCAGATATCTTATAATAAGATGTTGCTAACCACTAGATCCCCAGCACTTAGCAGAAAGCCAACTACGTAACTGTTTGAGAGTATTTTTTAAATGAATGAATGAATGAATAAGGGGGAAAAAGATTGGCCTAAAGAATGTAGAAATGTGTTAAAAATAATAGATGTTTTAAAAATGAATGTCTGAAATTACATTTATTATTAATCTCTGCGTAGCCAAAGAGGGGAGAGTCATAGCCAACGACTGGGGTATAAAAATAAATTTCTCCAAGGATGAGAACAGTTGGTAAGACAGTTTATTTTGTGAAAATCAAGTAGTTAGGTCTGTCCAAGCATGTTTGGTTGTTGTTTCAAAATAAGGGGGATTGGGATCCATCAGCCTTTAGGATAGTTAAGGGGCAAAGAAGGCCCCATGCAGGTATAATCAATGGTGTGCATACTCATGGGGGGCAGTAGGAGAAGTGTGCAGGTAATATGTTGGGTGGAAGCATTATCTGTAGAGAATTAAAAAGAAAGTTTGAAAAGTCAGTCTGCTTTTTAGTATTACTGTATACCTACAATTCTAAAAAACACCAATAATAAAATAATCCTCTGTAACAAGATCTTTTTTGGTCTAAGTACTAAAAAATCTGCAGTTACTGTTGTTTCAATTTACTTACTGTTGAATTTTTATTTTTAATTTTTAAAAATATTTTATTTATTTATTTTCAGAGAAAGAGAAAGAGAGCACAAGCAGGGAGAGCAGCGGGCAGAGGAAGAAGCAGACTCCCCATTGAACAAGGAGCCTGATGCAGGACTCATTCCCAGGACTGTGGAATCATGACCTGAGCTGAAGGCAGATGCTTAATCGACTGAGCCACCCAAGTGCCCTAGTGTTGAATTTTTAATTACTTATCTTTTAGTAAGCTTTGTAGTCCAAGTGGAGGTTAATTCAGATAATTTATAGTTGCATACTGGGTCCCCAACAAAGGTGGCCTTGCCTACAAATACTTGTTTTAAGAGTGGGTTCTTAAGAGTTTGGGATTATCCAAGTTTGCTTCAGAAACCCCTGTAGTTCTTCATATTCTTTCCTTTAAATAGCACATTTTGAAAAAGCAATGTTAACATAGTAAGTAACACCTTGAAGATACAGGACTTGAGTTCTGGGCTAAAGTGTTTTATGCACAATATTTTCCTTAATCTTTATTCTATTAAGGGGACTTCAGAGGTGCTCAAAACCTTCTGAAAAGGATGCAAAAACATGTATGTGTGTATTTTTAACAAGAGGCTCCGTGAGTTTCATCAGAGAGGTCTATGACCCCCAACAACATAAGAGCCAACAGGACAAGGTGTATCCAATGTATCTTTCACATTCTTCCATGTTTTATAGTGAGGAGGAATGAGCAGAAACATTTTTCTATAAAAATATTTGAGTTACAATTATAGTCATGTATGAAGTATATGGTATATGTCATTTTCATTATATAATTATATAATGTCATTTTGTAAAAGGTAAATTTGAAATCTAAGGAGGTTTAAAAAAAGGAGCAAAAACAGGATAAATAAATGTTCCCACCCACTATATATGTATGTATGTATATATATGTATATATGCATGTATGTATGTATATATATGTGTATATGTGTGTGTGTAATGGATTGCATGATATGTGTGTGTGTGTGTGTGTGTGTGTGTGTGTGTAATGGATTGCATGATACTGAATATCTGGAACATCATCCTTTTGCTGTATTTAAATAAAAGTCTGTCCGGTAACTATGTGGATAAGAAAATGCCACTTTAGATCTGGGATTAGAATCATAAAATTTGGGCGCCTGGGTGGCTCAGTGGGTTAAGCCTCTGCCTTCATCTCAGGTCATGATCTCAGGGTCCTGGGATTGAGGCCCGCATCGGGCTCTTTGCTCAGCAGGGAGCCTGCTTCCTCCTCTCTCTCTGCCTGCCTCTCTGCCTACTTGTGATCTCTGTCAAATAAATAAATAAATAAAATCTTTTAGAATCATAAAATTTTAGCATGGAAGGGATAGTGGTAGAGTCTGAAATTTTGTTCTGGCTTCTAGCACTGACTTTAAGGTCAGAAGATATAAAATAGTTGTTTTATGATTTGTCTCTAAAAGAATAATAATAGTTGAAATGCGTTAGGGGCTTACTATATGTTGAATACATGCTTTTATGAATTATCTCATTTATTCTTAAAATAATCTTATTGGATAGATACCATTATAGGTTCTATATTACATATAAGGAACCAAGACTTAGGGAAGGTACTTACCCCAGATAAAACAGATTAAAAGTGGAAAAATGAGAATTTTTTTTTTAAGATTTTTATTTATTTATTTATTTGACAGACAGAGATTACAAGTAGGCAGAGAGGCAGGCAGAGAGAGAGAGGGGGAAGCAGGCTCCCTGCTGAGCAGAGAGCCCGATGCAGGGCTCGATCCCAGGACCCTGAGATCATGACCTGAGACAAAGGCAGAGGCTTAACCCCCTGAGCCACCCAGGCGCCCCGAAAAATGATAATCCCAACTCAGTTTCCCTTCCCTTCAGGGCCGGCTCACTTTATGACCACCCTAAGTTGACTACCTGTTACAACATAACTTGATTTTATCTGTTTTCAAAAATTTGTATTACCAGTTTCTTGAAAGAACCAGTTCTATTCCAAGTTGATAAGCACCTATCCTTTGATTAAATACTTTAGTGAGGGAAATTCTACCATTTTCCTTAATAGCCCACTGTGGAAACAAACTCTTCTGTAAAGGAAACCATTATCAAATATTTGTGGAAAGTTAACAATAAAGTAGGCGCCTCCTCAAATATCACACCAGATAATTACTTCCTAGATTATTGATTTTATGAACACAAAAACAAAATGTTTGGGATTAATAAGAACAAATCTGGGCAGGATAGAAGTGATCACAAAGAGGAGCCCGTGTGTGTGTGTGTGTGTGTGTGTGTGTGTGTGTGTGTGTATGTTATAGGGCATTTTGAAAAATCATTTGACTATTCCTTGTTGTAAATATTTTTTTTCTTGATATAAATTTTTGGATTAGTGGCAGTAGTCCGGTGTTTAGCCTGGGGTGCCAGAAAGTAGAGCGTGCCTGACACAAGGACTTACTGAACATACTTTACTGGGGAGTGTGATTGCAGGGATGGAACAAGCAAAGGATGAAGAACCGGGACAGGATGTGTTACCAATGGCCACTGATTTAGGTGACTGGTTGCTTAATTCAGCAAGACCAACTAAGGAGCTCTATACTACGCATTTCAGGATCCTTTGTCAGAAGATAAAAAGGGGAGCATTTATCCATGGGCCCCCATCTCCCATTAGGCAAAGATTTACCACGGGGTATTTATCTGTCATGATTCTTTGTGGGTTTTCGTGTACCCCGAAATTTCAACCAAGAAGCCTCTGGGTGGGGGGAGAGATGCGAGAGAGGCCTTGGAGCAAGGCACTGCCAGGCTGTACCTATGTGAAGCTGGCTGGAGCCCACTTAGAACTGGTTGCTCTTGCAGTGCCTAAAACAGACACTAGGCTCTGAGGATCTTCATGAAATGGTACATGGGAGGTGTGAGATAGAAAGTAATGTTATTTTTTCATAGAGTCACAGTTTTTCATTTGCTGGCCTCCTTTCCTGTATGGACTTTAATGTCCTGTATATCCTGCTCACTGGGTCTAGCAGAAGAGTCCCCAGCTTTCATTATCTGTTCATTCCTGTGATGAATATTCATTGGGTGTGTCAGGCCTTGTGTAGGGAACTGGGGATAGAAATATGAATATGATGAAGAGATTCTTGCTGCCACACAGCCTACTACGTTATCCAGTCTGTGCCTACCCCAGTACTAGCACTGGGTACCAGCACGCAGTAGGCATTTTTAAGGGAAGAAAAGAGTCTTCTAATACAATCAGTAGTAAATGAGTATGAACTACTCTGGAGGTCTTAAATGACCAGAGGGATGTCCCACTAGATAAACCACTCTATCATCCTTGCAGGAAATCTCTTACCCACTGGCTATAATGGCTTATGTCTGCCCTGGGAGTAAAGACTGTTTACTTTATTATCAGTGTACTGCCTTGGGATAGGGGAGGCTGAAATTTAGACAGATTTCTGTACTCATCTGTAAGGTGCCTCCTAGGTGTAAGAGAACAGTCTGAGGAGCTAGAATCCAGGAGCATCACCAGCAGCAGCAGCAGCAGCAGCAGCAGAGGCCGCACCTACACACACCTGGCAGTATTCCCAGGAAGACGGTGGAAGATGCCATGTCCCCTGCCAGCACTCTCTCCATGAGCATCCCACTGGCCAAACGACCACCAGCTGACTCTACCCCAATGCCTAGTTTCAGGAGCCAGCTTGTTCCAGCGCTTGCTTGCATAGAAGCACTCAGGTAGAAAATACATCGATTCATTAACATCTCTGATACACAGTTAGCCACATCCTGTTGTGGAGAGGAAAATGCCATGTCAGAGACGTATTTATATGATAATAAGGTTTTCGATGCTTTTGGAAGATGCTGAAATAAAAATAAAATCAGAATAAAAGTATTCAAATGATCACATTTTGGAGAGCAGGTGAGTCTTCCTAGCCCTGAGAGTGGTTTCCCTCACTCCAGACCCATCTTCTGGCCTTCTGTGACAATGAAGCCCGAGGTTACATCATGTCCATTACCTCTGAATTAGCTGATGTATGGGGAGCTGTCAGTGTTCTTTAGTATTCACATTAAACTCTCCGGGGCAGAGTGACCAGAGCATGCCGGTGCTTTATGGAGCAGTCTAGGCAGCGAGGCTGCTGGAGGCTTCCAAGGGGAACTTTCCACCCGTGGGGAGTAGCGGGGCCATTGTGTGGTTGGTGGCAACCAGGGCAGAGGCCCCAGGCTGGGAGCTGGAAGGACAGAGAGATAAACTCAAGTGTCTCTTCAAAGGGCTCGCTCTAGTGAGGGAGCACAAAGCCCCACCCCCTCCAGCAACAACCCCCACCTTACTCCCCAGAGAGAATTTCATGGTTCAAAGAGTAAGGATTTCTTCTGGAGAATAGATCTGCAGGCCCAGCGCGCCTCTCCCGCGGGTGCCAGCACTAGAGTTGGAGGGGGCGGGGGGTGGGGAGCGCCTGGGAGCGAGCATCTGAGTCCACGCGCCTGCTTGTGTGCTGCTTTACGGGACAGATGTGCGTTGCCGTGTGTGGAGGAGTAGGTGGGGAGGGGGAGCCGGGTGCTAAGACTGCCTCTCTCCTTTCCTGGGGAAGAAAGGCAGAGGATACACAGAGCGGGGGACCAGTGTAGGCTCTGGTGCACCAGAGTGTGGACGTGTGGGTGTGGTCTGCGAGTACTAGGAGGGGTGTGGGCGCAGAAGTTACTGGAACAGGAGTATGGCAGGTTGGAGCTGCAACTCAAGCCGCAAATGAATCACTCATTCTCTTCAAAGTACCGCTCCTTCATTTGGCAAAAATGTTTAAAACCATTTGGGGTCAGGGAAGGAGGAAAGAGAATGCACCCCATTACCTTTGCGGTCGAATACTACTCCCTTCTCCACAGGGAATCAGATGACCCCAGGATTCAAACATGTTCAAAGTAGTACGTAAGAGCCCTGTCTGGGAAGCACATTTAGAATCTAGGCGCAACGTTTGATGGTTTAGTCTTCACGCTACAAACTAACCATGGGATCTTAGAGAAGCCATTTTAACCTCGACATGCCTCAGTTTCCTCCTCTGTCCTCGGAGAGTAACGGGAGCTTGATCTGTGCGCGGGGCCGCGGTGCTGATCCCACTGAGAGCGGTGTGTGCGCGCTCCCTGAAGCCGGCACCACGCTCTAGGCGAGGCAGGAAGGCGCGCTGGTGTTATCCTCGAGCCCCGAGAGACCAGTGGGGGAAGACTCGCTCTCTAAAATTAGTCCAGCTTCCAGGCCCGGCGCCGGGAGCGCCCTCCAGCTCGCAGCGCCTCTCCCACAACCCCCTCCCCTCCCCGCCCCCCCCCCCCCGCCCCCCCCCCCCCCCCCCCCCCCCCCCCCCCCCCCCCCCCCCCCCCCGCGCGCGGCGCTCCGAGATCGCGAGTCGGCCCGGACGCCGAGGCTTCTCTCCCCTTCGCCCTTTTCGCTCGCGGTTTGGGAGGAGGAGACAGCGAGAGAAAAGCGAGAGGGGGCGACGAGAGAGGGGCTTGGCTGTGCGTCGGCGTCGGCTGTGATGGGGAGCTGGGAGCAGCCAGGCGGCGAGCAGTAGTTGCGGCGGCGGCAGCACGGAGCAGACACGAGAGCCAGGCGCTGCTCCCGGCAGGCTGCGCTGTGATCTGGGCTGCGGATTGGGATCTCGCGCCCCGTCCCCCTCCTCCCGCTGCCGTTCTCCTCCCGGCTTCCCCCGCTCTGCCTGCGAGCCTCCGAACGCCGAGCGCCTCTGCCCGCGGCTCCAAGTCCGGGAGAGCGCGCGGCGTGCACTGCGGCGGCGGCGGCGGCCGGGCGGCGGGCTAGTCCTGGGCTGGAGCGCTCGGAGAGGAAGACCACGGAGGCTGCGCCTGGTGGAGCCGTGGATCTCCGGCGAAAGCAAGGGTGCGTGGGGATTTTAGCGTAATTATTTGGCTGCCCGGTGCACCAGCCGAAGCGCGCTTCCAGGAGCACAGCTCCAGCTGCCGGGTGCAGATGGGCTGCGAGGTGGGCTCGGGCAGGCGAGAGCCGACGGAGCGCATGGGGAAACTTTTCACCTTGTAAAGTTCCTGCCTCGGCACAGCTCCGAGCCGCCGCCGCCAGGAGGGAAGAGAGGCTCGGTCTTGCGGCATTAGCCTGGAGGTTGGCATGGAGAGTTGGCCAAGTTTGAGGCTGAGCGTTTGGGGAGGGCCGCGAGGGGGCTTGCGGATCAGTACACCTGTCCCTGGGTCCCCCAAGCCCCGGCCGCCGGTTGCAGATGGATAGGAGGATCCAGGCTGCTAAGCCTGTTTGATAGCTGGTGCCTGTCGGGCGCAGCGGCGATGTTCAGATGCCGATGGATGCACTTGGGCGACCTGGAGGTGCAAGTTGAGTCGTTGCTTGCCGAGGTGCAGGGCGGAGCAGGGGGCCCACACTCCACTTTCGCTAGGGAGTGAAAGGGGTTTCTGGGCTATCTGCAGGTCAGCTCCACGCTTGACTCCGGTTTGCCGGGGTCGCGGGCAGGGTGAACTGTTCCGAGAGGCAGCGGCTCTCGAACTGGGGCGCCAGCTTTTAACGTAGTGGCTGGGAGGGAGGATTTTTCTTGCTACCTTCACAGGGAGAAAGAAACAGAGCGCCTAGGGAGAGTGCATGATTTTTGGCGGGCGGGCTTGCACGCGTGAAGGTTGCTTGTCTTTGAAAAGAAAGCGGCGCGGGTCTCACCGCCCCGGGGGTGCGTTGCCTCCCTCTCTGGGTCGGGAGGCGGGAACGCGAGGACGCGCCAGCTCTGCGCTGGAGGCCCCTTCCCGGACGGGTGTGGATGGACCCCCCCCCCCCCCCCCAGCCAGGACGACAGTGGGTGCGGGGCTGGGGCCGGGATCTGAGGGAGAGCGCCCGGGAAGCTGCGGAGACTGCCGGGACCGTCCTCGCGCCGCGCGCCTGGCTCGCCAGGATTCCGCCAGTGGGGGTCGCTGAGCTAAAGTGCATCCGGCCCCCGGGCGTGCGCGAGGCTGCAAGCCCGGGTATTTTTAGAGGTGCTGTCGTCTAGTCCTCCCTCCCTTCTCCCGCTGACTTTTGTCGCGCGTGCTTTCCGAGATGGTTAAACATTGATCTGGATTAGGCTTCGCGGAAAGCAACTTTGTGCACTTTCCCTTGCTCTACTGTCGTAGGCGGCGCTGCGCTTGGGGCTGGGATGCGGGGGTGGCGGGAGTTTGGCCGCGAGCTGAGGGAGCCTCTAGGGTAGCCTGCGACAAGAGGAAAGGGGTGGGCGCCCCCGGGATATGTGTGTGTGTGTGTGTGTGTGTGTGTGTGTGAGAGAGAGAGAGAGAGAGAGAGAGAGCGAGAGAGAGAGATGATGGCATCCTGCGACTGCAGCTCCTCGTAATAATGGGGACCAACCGGGCAACGGAAGGGGGGGGGGGTTCCTGAATGGATATGAGGAGCGAGCGAGCCTGCGGTGACCGGGCGAGGTCGCCTTGGGGGGCTAGGAGAGGCTCCCGGGCGGGAGAGGCGCCTACGGCCCCGGAGCGTGGGCGGTCGGCGGTGGTGGTCGGTGGCGGCAGCGGGTGGCGGCTGGCGGCTGGCAGACTCGGCCCGCCTCGGTCTCCGGCCGGGTCTCATCGCCGCCGGGCGCCCACTGGGATTCCGCTTCGGGTTTGGGCGAACCTGCGGCAACCAGGGCGGGAGGGAGGCAAGCGCGGACCGCGCAAATGATTGAAGATTCTTTTCTCCTCCTCATCCCTCCTCCCGCTCCTTCCCGCCCCCAGACTCCGGCGCGTTTGTTTTCCAAGTTGGATCCCACTTCCATTTACAAGTGTCAGACAAACCCGCGCGAACCTCCCCCACTCACCCCGGCCCCAGCCAGGCGGCAGAGGGGGCGGGGGGCGAGCTGTCTGCGCGGCGCCGGGAGCTGTTCGACGCTCCCACCCAGGGCTTGACCGGCCCGGGTTCACCTCGGTGGGTCCTTGTTTTAAAAAGATAACGCATAAACAAACCACGAAACCCAGACCATTCCCGGCCACTTTGTATTCTGCCGCTTTTCTCCGGCTAGCTTCGGACGTATTAATTTTTTGCCCCCAACGCTTGTCTTTTCAAAGGCGAGTCGTGGGCGGTGGGAGGAAGGGGGCGGGGGAGCGGGCCGACCAGTTCACGGTGGATTTGTGCTCCTGGCTTTGTTGCTAGGATTAGATTCTCTGATTGCCCCCGGGCCGAGTTAAAATAAATGCAGAGACTGAGAACCGGCCAGAAAATCTGCAGACGACTTTGCCTGGGATCCAGGCGGCAAGTTCAGGTGGTGGAATGGGGAAGCCCGCCATCTAGGAATTGAGGACTTGAGGTTCCCCCTTGTCAGTGTCGCCCAAGGAGAGCCCAGATTTCGCCTCTACCTTCAGGCACTGAACTTCTCTTAACGTTTATCGAAGGCTTGAATGGTGTTCTGGTTTGTGACGTGAAGATTTGAATCTGAGAAGGCAAGGAAGGGAGGGGATGGAAGAGGGAGAAGGAAGGAGAAGGGATTGAGAGATGGAAATTCTGCAGAATCCTGGGAATTGCACAGAGGCAACTGTTCCTGTTTTCTTTCTCCTTTCTTTCTTTCTTTCTTTCTTTGTTTCTTTCTTTCTTTCTTTCTTTCTTTCTTTCTTTCTTTTTTTTTTTAAGTTCTTATTCCTAAATTGGAGAAGTTGAGCAGTGAGAGAATAAAGAACAGCCAAGAAAACCAGGGCGCCAAGAGACAAAGACAAAAAATGCATAATAACTTCAGCGCTTTTGATGTGACTTTTTTCTCCTAATAGGGTTGGAGTGGGGGAAGGGTTTTTAACATTTTACAAGGAGCAAAGTTGTCTCTTAGAATTAAACCGAATGCTGATATTTAATCATGAATCCATGTGGTTTCCTTTTTGGAACTTGGACAGTGAATACTCCTGGGGCCAGTATCTATGCACAGTGCACTGGGATGAGAAAGTTCCCAGAACTGTCCAGTTGTAATGTCTTCATATCTTAACCACACAGAGAACTCCACATGAAAGGCAGAGGGCTCAGAGATCAGAAATCAGTGGCTGCTGGGCTGGCTGCATCCCTTGTAGCTGCAGGATTTTCATAGCCAGTGTTTGTTGACCAGTGACTGGGGATCAACACCCCCCTGCCCCTCCCCCCCCCATTTTATTTATTTTGGTTCCTGGCAGAGTCGTTTTGGGAATTTTTTTTTTTTTTTTTATTTTAACAGTCAGGACCCAGTCTGTCTGTTAACTAGCAATTACAGTTGTGCTGAGCTACTCAAAAATGAAATGAGTAGCAATAAGCAGAGTGGATGCCCACTGACCTGTATGCTATATGGTTATTTTGCCAGCTCACAGCTTTTTGTAAAGCAGCTCTTCAGGCTGCTCGCAGAGGAACATTTTGATGTGTCAGGTTACGTTATCCTTGCTTTCTTCATATGTTGCAGAATGACCTGCTGTAATCTGGCTGATGAATTATGTCAAATAGAAAGAAGGCAATTACCAGTGAGGAGAGGGTATTTAGTCATTTCCAGCTGGTCTGAGTAGTGCTCCTAGTGGCTGTGGTGTTATGCTATATTTATAGCTCATAGTGCAGATAGGACCAAGGTGGTTTTATCTTACCTTTTGTGGAGCTGGGTGTGGCATTCGGTGACACTCCACATCTGTCTGGTTAACTGATGGGTGGGCCTTTTCCTCTGGGGCCAGAGGGAAAGGATAATATTGGGAGTGTTCGGTTTCTTCCATTGTGGGTCATTCTTAGGCTTTTTTCCCTGGACAGGAGGAGCACAGAGTGGGGATCATCTGATGGGATCAGGTGGGCTGGCCATGCTGATTGATTTCCTTTGATTGCTGGGGAAGGACTATTGAACCCTTGTCTTTGCTGATTGTGACAAACGCCAGGGAGGAGTGGAAATTTAAAAGAAAGGGATCTAAGAGACCTAGAGGGAGGGCCATGTCTCCTGCCTAATTCCTTCCTGATTTCCACAGATGTTAAAGGCAGAAATGCACCTCCTGTGTGTATTGCCTTGCTTATTGATAAAATTTTCTGAAATACTTTTCAATCTGTGATTGTTGAATATGTCATTGTGGGAATCCTTCTACCCAATTGTGGGGGTTGGGTCTGTGTTTTATAAGTTTGTTGTCATGAGGCTGACCACAGTACCTGCTGCCCAAGAGGCACAAAGTAGATACTTGTGGCTTAGGTGACTTCTTGGTTGAAGACCTTGAGGGTAAATATATTTTCTGTGTTTTGGCCAATTTGATTCTACTGGCTTCTCGAACATACCGATTTTTCTGTCAGTTGAAGAGTATCTACTCCTCTAATAAGCTCTTGTCTGTTTTTACATTAACCTTCTTTCCCCCAAATTTCTTTCTAATTTTTAGAACAGCATGCCTTTCCTTAAAGAAACAAAAATAAAAAGATTCAGCGGAGTGCCACAGATTGAATTTATTGAGAACATATTTGACACTTGTCTAGTGGCTTCCAGCCAATTTCTGGTCAACCAAAATAGTCTGTCAGTTACATGTAACAGTGACGAATGACCATTCTAGTAGCTTTGGATTGGACTGGCACTCCCAGGTTAGTCTTGCTGTTAGCCTATTCTAGGATTGAAATGTATTTGTATTAACTAGAAAGGGTAAAATTTGAGAATGGATTTTCTGGCTTGATGGTGGTCAGAGAAAATAGAGCACAAATTTCAAAACTTAACAATCAAACCCTCCATATAATGGAAGTGTGTTGCTTCCTTCACCGGGCAGATATGTATGAATGGGAGGCCTGGGGAGCCTTGTAGGATTGTCCTCGCTTCGATGATGAGAGTGTGGCCTTGTCTGGGCAAGAAAAGTTGTGTAGGGGACCTGGAAAAGGACCCTTGGATAGATTTTAGTATTGCACGTTTCTGAACTTACAGGCTTTCAAGACTGGATTTTAGCCTCTATTTAATAAAGGAAGTTTGTTTAATTAACTCTTGCCCTTGTATGTCTTAAATTTTACCCTTTGTGCTTATTCTGTAAAGTCACATGGAATTCAGATATAGCCTTTGTCAAAGTAAAATATATCGTTGCTGATCTGTGCTTACGATTGTGTTGGGAAGATGGGAGTTACCCACGTGTGCAAACTAGAAATCAACACATGGGCATATTTGTTAATTGACAAAAGGGTCCTAGAGGACAAGGGAGAGATTAATAGGAGCAGAGGTCAACTTTTAGGAGGAATATAGAGTGAATACAACCCAATTTAGTAATTCTCAGTGAAACCTTGTATGGGCAAGATTATTACAAAATTAATTCTTTCATTTCTTGAAGACAGGGCTTCTTTTCTGGAAGAACATATTCACAAAACAGACCAAGTAGGCTATTAGGTTGTTATTTAGTATTTTGGGAAGATATCAGAATTTATTCAGGCTCTTTTCTTCATTATCCTTTGGTGGTCCCTCCACCCCCAACTTTGAAGAGGACCCTTCAGTCTTTTAATGGTGTCTGGGAGCTTGCCTGCAGGTGCACACACCTCCCCCACTTCCTCCCCAACATATACACACCCTGGCTTTCTAGTGGTTATATCAACAATTCTGGGATTTTTTTAGTTGACTGTTGGCAGTATCTAAAAAGTATTGTTATAAATAAACTACTCTTTAGCAGATCCTTTAAAGAATCATTCATTTTTGCTGTTTTCATAAACTTTAATGGGTTGTTTATAGCACTACGTATTATTATTCACCGTTAATTCCCTGAGGTGTCTCACACCACTCAAGGCTCTCCGAAGTGGTCCTCAAGCAGTTCTCCACCTTGATGGCACTTTAGAATCACCCAAAGGCTTTTAAAACAACTGATGTACAAGTTGCATCCAGACCATTTAAATCAGACTCTCCCTGGGGAGGATCCAGGCTTCCGTTATCTTTTAAAGCCTCCCAGCAGATTTCATTAAGTCGCCAGGGCTGAGAAGCACCACTACAAAGGTTGGGCATCAGGAATGGAGTTTGAGTCCTGGCCAGAGCTCCCAGACCTCAGGGAATGTGAATGAAAACCTGGAGCCCTTGCGCTCTGCATTGAAGGAGATGGCTGGGATCCTTGTGGCTTCCATCTGCCTGCATTTTTTAGTCCTCAGTTTGCCAGTGGTTAACATTCCTCTGTTGCCTAATGTCAGTTTATTCTTCCATTTTCCTAGACTTTGTCTCAGTTCCTTCCCCAAATAGTAATCACGGCGGGTCCAGGAGCTGAGAAATGAAATTTTGAAGGCTTCAGACGTCTCCAGGAATAAATATTCTTCCCTTTTCCATGTTGGACTCTTGCTCTGAGGTCTTTTTTTAATCTACTTCTGGATTCAGGGTATGCATGCAATGTAATCCATCAATATCTGCTCAATTTTCTTCTTATTTGTAAGGGTTACAAGGGGTGAGTTGCGTAGAAAAATGAATCATGTTCTCAAGGAGCTTACAGTCTAGTTGTAGCTAAAGATGTGTATACTTAAGGAAGAAAAAAATCACAGCACCTTTTAATGTTGGAGGTTGAAGGAACCTACCAAATTTGGCAGGCACGGTTCTGTTGCATGCAAGGAAGTAGCTTCATTCCTACAGGCTGATGTCCTTGGAATATTCGTGGTTCCCAGTTTTCCTCTGAGGCTTAGTTATGAATTAGCTTTGGCACAGAGAACTCTGAGGTGTTTTGTCCTTTGGGAACTCAGCATTCATGTCTCTTGCTTGCTTTATAACACACATTAAAAAAAAAATAAATAAAGTAAACACTATGCACGGTAAGGTTGGCTTCCAGAATGGGTGTGAGAAGGCTCGAAAGTTTCCCTTGGATGTCCACCATGACTTGCTGCTTGTACTTTGCAGAGCAGTTGCAAATGATATTTCCATAATTCTTAGTTTTTCTTTTCTTCTTTTGAGATGTTGGAGATAAGTCCAGCCATTGAATGAGGCAGAGATATGAAATGTTAACTGGAAGTTTAATTGTAACTTCAGGACTTCAACTAAATTAAATTCCAAACAATCTGATAAAAATTATAGCTTTTCAGTACCATGGAAGGTTAAAAAGTGAGCACGTTGGAGCAGCGATTGTGTTTCATATTTTGAAATAAACCCCAAATCACTAATGCTACGAGATATCATTGGACGCTACTTAACACTTGTAATCATCTGAAAGCATGCCGGAAAATACAGATTAAATCTAGCGACAAATGTGCTTCATGATAGTATAAATGTCATTTTTTTTCCTTCAGATAAACATGGCATGCACGTGTATGTGTGTCTGAGTGTGTGGGGTGTGCTCTTCAAAAGCTGAATGGGCCTGCATTTTGGAAAGAGTGGTAGAGGGGTAGGTTGGTCTTTTCTGAAACCTAGATCATCTATTGAAAATGGTATTTTGTTGATTTTTTTTTAAAAAGTCTAAGTGTATGATTAATAATTTGGGCATCTGAAAAAAATATTTGGGGCATCTAAAGTCTATTTCAAGGCTGCAGTTTGAGACTTAAAGTCTATTTCAAGGCTGCAGTTTGAGACTGTGTTTGGCTCTAAGCGGTGGCTTAATGATGGTGTTCGGTGCTGTGATTGGTTGAGTGGTGTGTTGTGTGATTCACATGGTTAAAGTTCCATGCCAGGCCAGGGTTTGAAGCCTTGGTTTCATAAGATTGGCCTGGCTGTAGAGAGCCCCACTGCCAAGAAAGGTACACAGGAAAGTGGGCCAGATGCAGATGGATGACCTTAATGTTGCTAGAGTTATGGACAAAGTGGGGGTGTGAATCTTTTCCACATTTCAAAGAAAAGTTTCAGAATAACAATTTCAATCAGATGAATCAGAATTCAGAAGTGTGTAGTAATCTCCTTTGAGAATTTGGTACCTATTTGATAGGACTGTAAAGGCATTTTAGAATGTCAATTAAATGGAAAAATATGCCCGGAATTGAATATAATTAAGAAATGTTGAAGTCTGGTGTCTACATATTCAGACACTGTATTAGATGGTTTAATTAGTGAACCAGAATTTGGATTTATTGACAGAAGGTCTCTTTCTCATGGCATGTTTCACTCATTAAAAGCTCGTAATGTCTTGGATCTTTTTAGCTGTTGGAACTTGATCATTTGCAATTTTGTGCTTCTTGACTTCAGTGGTGTGTGCCTTTTTTTTTTTTTTTTTTTTGACTTTGCAACCGATTAGGATGTTTTTGCTTCTTTCACTGATGGCCATGCCCATGGAGTGAGCCTGTGATAACTCCTAACACGAAGTATCACCAAAACCTTAGGCAGGACTTTGTACCTCTGAAAAACAAGGGTAGGCAAGTAAAACTCATAGTGGAATTTTTGCTCTAACAGTTTAAAAGTAATTTGTGAGGTTAATTTCTTCTTTGTAACTATCAGCCCTATATTGCATTTATCTGAAATCTGCATTTCTCAGTGTCCTTTTCAGTTTTAGGGTTGATGGGTTAGTGATATAGATCCTTTTGACTCCAGATTGTTGCCATGAAAGAGTTCCCAATCATATAAGAGACTGAGAAATTCCTTTCTTTTTAAATATCCTTGTCGTGGGATAGATTTCTTTTTGATGATCATAAATGCTTGAAAGTGCCACAGTGAGTAAAGAAATACATTGAGAATGTTGACAACAAGTGAAGATGTGAGAAACACATATCCGGAAATATCCTTCAGGATTTGTCACTACCTGTTTACAATTTAAATTTTAGCTCTCTCCTGCAACGGTATTAATGTAAACAGCTAGTTTTATGAGATTTCTTAATTCTTCATCTTCCTAAGTATGTTTCTTTAGGAGCTATCTAAAATAATCGACCATTCCCTCTTTCCTGTAGGTGTAGCAGATCCTTCATAGTCTGGGTGAAGTAAGTACGCATTATACTGTTAGTCTTGCTGAGGCCTATGCTGGTTCTTGAAATCCATGCCATTGTTGGCAGAAATGCGCTGAGTGCTCTAACGACCTTGGACTGATTTTGCATGAAAGCGTATTATACAAATGTGATGCCTGACCCTTGAAAAGTTAGCTTTCTAGACTGGATGATGTTTCCCGAGATAGGTCCAGAACAGGACAGAAAGCATGTGTGCCCTAAGTCAGAAAGATGACACAGGCCATCTTTTATTGAGTTGAAGTGACCTCATCTGCTTGGAAGTGCCTGGAGTAACAACGAGACCCTGATACCTCATTTACATTCAGAATACAACTACTAGGATGAGGGAATTATGCAATGCAGGCAATTGATTGGGAAATGTAAGATGAAAACATATTCTTTAGCCAGATCAATTTCCTAGATCTTCCTGAATATGTAATAATTAGATAATCTTCTTTTACTTTGGAAGTGTGGATTTTGTGTGTATAATTATTTACCTGCGTCACTTTATTCCCAAGTTTTATTCAGCAGTGCACACACTCTGTTCAATTTATACTCTCTATATTTCCGTTAAATAGGTAGGATTAATAACATATTCTACTTCCTCTTCAAAGAGAGAGAGGGAGATACAGGTATTTTATGAGATATGCCATTTTCATACAGTTCATCAGTGGTTATTATAATAATCAAAGTGAATAAGCCTAGATTGCTCTTATACAATAGATAACGTTTTTAAACATGAGCGTAAATCACATTTTTCAAAGCAAATCACATTTTAAATGCATTCAGTTAGGGAAAACGCACTATTTAAGCAGATCCTGGGGCACATTCTTTTCCAAAGAATATTTTGTTTCTCCTTAATTTGTCTGTTTTTTAACTTTAAATTTTTGTATATTCGATTTCTTGGAGAAAGGCAAGAGGGTACGCATATGGAGAATGTCTTCTATTTCAAATATGTGACGGTCTGAAAATTAGAGTGTGACCTTCTCCTTCAGCACTACTTTGAGGAGAAGCATCAGAGGAGCCGGGGCGGGGGCACGTTGGAGTGGGACTGGAATTAGGAGAGAAAGGTCTGCCTCATTTACGGAGAGGTTGCAGAGATGGGAAAGCTGACGAGTTTCTGGGTCAGTGGGCTTAGGCCAGTGCCACCCAGAACCACACCTCTGACTATATCAGCTCTTCTGTGAAGATACTGAATGAGGATCTCTCCTGTTCCCAAACTTGGGAACGTCCAGAGGAGTAGACATGATTGTTCAGAGCTTTCTACCTGCTGCAGGGCCCCCTCCTACTTTTCACTCTCCTTGGTGGCTGCTGGCCCGGTTCTGTGTTCCCCCTGCACAACCCCCCTGCTCCAACCCTAGCTGGAGCCCTATGCCCTCCTGTAGCTTCGCTTCATCCTTACCTCCTGCTTTGCGTTTCCACATTGCCTGCTCAGGTTCCCACTACAGTTTGTGTTGCTGGTATGGCACCAGATACCATCTGCCTGGTCATGAAATTACCTGTCCCGGTGTCTCTTCCCTGGTGTCCCCGGGTGTCCCCCTCCTATTCCCTGGGACCATCGTTCCCAGGGCTCAGTAGCATTACATCAACCTTTACTCCTTCACTCTTATCGTTGCCAGATCTTCCCCATGTTTAATATTTAAAACTGAACAACCATATCTGTTTCTGTTCAACTGGAATAGTGTATCATTGACCTTCAAATGGAACATCCACAGCCAAATATTGAAAAATCTCTGAGGTATTCGGGCTGCATTATGATTCTGATGTTGGTGGGATGTAGAACATTTGAGGTCCACATTTTCTATTTCAAGGAAAGATCCTCCAGGCATAGACACACCCAGGTTCTTGACTGGCTGACCTGTCAGAGCTGTGGCTCTTTCCCATAGGTTTTCAAGGAGTGCGGCAAATACACCAGAAAGGCATCATGGACACATCCAAATGTCTGGTTACCTTCCAGGTGCACCACTTTGTTTTTGAGGAGGTCCTGATAGAGGAATTTGTACCGAATGGTACAACTGCATGGAAATCAATGTTCACATTTAAAGGTAAAATACACTGGGAGGTGGGAGCCCACTTCAGTGCTGAGTCTTTTCTGTCTCCGGAAAGCATAGAATACGTACGTACATAAGAATGTTGTTATTATGAGTGTCCTTGGGGTCTTTCTAATTTACATTTAAAAATCAAATCGTCTGCAAACATGTGTGCTGTATCTATTGCTATACTAACCTACAACTAACACACCATTCCCATGTATACTGAGACATGGAGGTTCCACGCCACTGCTTACTCACTTCTGACCTTTGTGGGCAAGAGAATCTTGTTTTAAAGCATTGGATTTACAGTGTCAGGCACATAGTGTGTGTGAATGAATGTGTGAGATTACCTGCCTGAGAGTCCTAGAATAAATTAAAATGTAAGTCTTGTAAAATTCCAAATTCCTAGTTGTTGGTTTTGTTTTGTTTTGTTTTGTTTTTTCAATTTTACTGCAATAAAACATTATTTGAGGGGCAGGCTGGTAAAATCAGCCTATGAACAGGTGTGTGTGTTGAAAATGTCATTTTACAAAAAATGCTCAATTCTTGAATGAATGGAAATTGGAAAAGGCTCTGTCTGTCTTATAGACACTATGTCATTCTGTGAGCTTAACAAACAAAATCTCATTAACACCAAATCATGGGAGCATGAGAAGTGTGTAATGCTCTTAATTTCTTATTAAGTGATTTGTGTTTATTGAAAATTGACTTGAAGGTACACTGAACATAATTCATAATATTGGATTTAGGTGGGTCTAGATACCTGATTCTTTTCTGTACTTAGAATGTGCTCACACAGTTCATTATCGGAATAGAAGGTGGGAAGAGCTATGCCTTATTCCTGGAAGGATTTACTGAAATGAGGAGATGACGAGTTAGACTTTGGAGATCCTTTTCTTAAGTTCCTGTCTTTTAGATTTGTGTGATCATTCCAGGCCTTTATTTCTCCAGGCACACTTTGTACGTGTCTACAAGCAGATGAGAGCAAGGGCACTTAGGGGCTGGTAGAGGCAAATGTGAATCCCGTTTTTCCCCTATTAACTCGTGAGACCTGCTGGGTAGCAGCAGGCAGTACCAGACATTTAATTGTGTGCTAGGTAAGGCTGGCACAACTCCAGCATCATGGTGGGGCAAGAATTACACTAATCAGCTGGGATATACTGCATATATTGATTAGAGTTGGATTTTGTTATGCAAAAAAAAAAAAAAATCCTTATAAATAGTGGGAAAGTAATTGAGAGTAATTAAAAAGGCAGAGAGTTAAATCACAGTTCTTTAGATGAAAAGGCATTTTGATCCTTTGCTTTCATGCAGATTTCCGGGCAGGCTGGAGCCGTCTGAGTGCTGAGTCTGAATGGTGTGATCGCTGTTACCACTGAACTGGAAAGAGAGTAAATGGGCAGGGTGCAGAGATGAACCACTGGTGACCAAGTTCCAGCAGTTTCTTCTTGGTGGCTCTTTGCTGCTGGAAGCCTTCTTTGTTTGGGTCTGGGGCCTTTTCATTTCTTTTTCTTGGCCTCACTAATGGCTTTTGGTTATTATTAATATCCCTGATGCAAACTGAATGGGGGCATTGGTGTCCTAGTGAACACTGGTGAGAGCATTAAACCATGCTGGAATTATCCGGGGTGCCAGCGTGTGTTGTCATTGCTTCTCCTTCCCCCAACTGAGAAGGCTCTGTAGCCATTTGCTGTCACGGAAAACACTTCATCTGTGAAATGATGACCTGGAATGGCGTATTTTCACATTCTTTCTTGCCTCCTGAGCCCTTTCTTGCACAGACGGTGTCTGCCAGTAAATAGATGCTTAAGGAATATTTGCCGAATGGAGAAATGAACGAGATGTATAGGTTTTCAATGCTGGACTGATTTAGCATCTTTTTATTTTATTTTGATTTATTTTGATTATTTATTTATTTAAATTACTATTATGATTATCTTTTATTTTAGAGAGAGAGAGAGGGAGCATGAGCAGGAGGGGTAGAGGATCATGACCTGAACTGAAACCAAGAGTTGGATGCTGAACCAACTGCGCCACCCGACACCCCTGAGTCAGCATCCTTGAGAAGTTAGAGGTGACGGCTGGTGGAGTTCCAAGCACATTATGATCTCAGATCCTAAACAACCAGTAGGCAAGGGGGAGGCAGGGGGAGAAGAAAATGGCTAATTTGTCGAGCGTCCACTACATCAGGCTCTTGTATATACACTTTGGTTCCAGCATCCACTGTGCTCTAGTAGCTGGATGTCAGCGTCATTATGTTTTTTAATTTTTGTGAGATTTTATTTATTTATTTGACAGAAAGAGAAGAAGCAGGGGGAGCAGTAGGCAGAGGGAGAGGGAGAAGCAGGCTCGCCGCTGAGTAGGGAACCGGGACATGGGGCTCAATCCCAAGACCCTGGGATCATGACCTGAACTGAAGGCAGATGCTTAATCGATTGAGCCACCCAGGCGCCCCAGAGAATTTCCTTTCCTTAAAAAGACTGAATGGTATTCCATCGTGTGCATGTATCACATTTTGCAAAATCTTACCTGTCGATGGACATTGAGATTGTCTCCACACAATATTAGTGAATAGGGTTTCAGTGAACCTAAGAGAGCTAGTGATCTCTTCAAGACCCTGATTTCAATCCTTTCGGATAAGTACCCACAGGTGGGATTGATGGATCATAGGGCAGACCTATTTTTAATTTTATGAGGATCCTCCATAATGTTTTCATAGCTGCGAACTATATTGTAAGGGTTTCAACTTCTCCACCTACTCGCCAACACTTGTTATCTTTGTTCTCTTTTCTTCTTTTTTGGTTTTTTGAGTTTTTGTTTTTAAATTTTGTTTATTTTATTTTTTAGAAGATTTTATTTATTTGAGGGAGATAGAGCAAGAGAGAGAACACAAGCAGGGAGAAGGGCAGAGGAAAAGGGAGAGGCCGGCTCCCTCCTGAGCAGGGAGCCCAACGTGGGGCTCCATCGCAGGATCCTGGGATCCTGGGATCCTGACCCCAGCTGAAGGCAGGTGCTGAACCGACTGAGCCACCCCCACACCCCAGCATCGTTATTCCATAGTTAACAAAGATATGATTAGGAATTGAACCAAGGTCATGGACCTTAGTTAGCAGGACCGGGATTTGAACCCACAGCTCCTGTCTACAACCAGGGCTTCTCAAATGTAGCCACACGAATCCTTGTAGCAAAACAGCAGTATGGTCTCATACTCTCAAAGCCTGGTGATGGAGTGCAAAGATAGACCATGGGTATCAGTCAGATTCCTTTGATGATTGAGTGTTTTTTTTTCTAAAGCTTTATGTGACTTTAAGTCTATTCATAATGTGTTTCTTTAAACGTGAAATAATATTTTAATTCCTTAGCTGTCAGCATACTTAAACTTTCTCCCCAAACCCCTTAATTATAATTGACACACTGGGGCACCTGGGTGGCACAATCGGTTCAGAGTCTGTCTCTTACTTTTGGCTCAGGTCATGATCTCAGGGTTCCAGGATGGAGCCCCACCTCAGGCTCTGTGTGCAGCATGGAGTCTGCTTGAGATTCCCCCCCCCTCTCTTCCTCTGCCCCCCACCCCCACTCGTGCTGACTCCCTGAAATAAATAAATGAAACCTTCAGAAAAGTAAGTAAAATTGACACACCTAAAAGTTGCTCCGAGAATATCCTCTGGGACATCTTTAGAATTTCCACGGAGAGAAAATCAGACATGGCTGCTGGGTTGGAAGAGAGACCTGGGGCACCTATTTTGAAGTTTTGTTTCCATAGCAAGTATAGTTTTTTATTTAGATTGTATGTTTATTTGCCATGGCCTGAGCTGTTGGAGATGGGAAAGGTACTAAAACTCCCCGTGATTTCATCCTGTTTATTCAGGCACTTTGAGTTGCATGGATGTAACTGCTGTTAATCCGAGCTTGAGAAGCAGGCGCAGGGCCATACCACCCTGCGTCATTTGGATAATCGTGAGGCCAGTGACAAACACCTCGCATAAGGTTAGCTACAATGGGCTGTTTTACTATCCCAGTTTCAGCGTGTGGATCGAGTTTATGGGAGAACGCTGAAAAAAGAAAAATGGATAAAGAATCCTGAAAAACAGAACACTCCCAAACTTCCTGCTGCTCAGTAGGCATGGAATTGATAGAATTGATAGATTATTAAAAAGAAATTATTGACAATACTGGTGATAGTAACTTGGGTTTACTTATTACAGTTTCTTTATGCGTTTTTGTATTGGTTCACAACAACTAACACTGATACAAGGTTTCCGTATATCCTTTCATTTACCCCCGACAACCCTCTGAGACAAATACTATCATGATCTCTACTTTACAGATGAAGAAATTGAGGCACAGAGCTGGGAAGTGACTTGTCCATGGTGATACAACACAGGAGGTATCAAAGTCGGGATTCTAACTTGGTTTTGTCTATCTTTACAAGCTGTGCTCTCTGTACCTCTGCTCGTCCAACAACTATTCTCCTTAGCAGAGTTCTGAGCTCCTGGCCTGTCCCCAGCCTGACTCATAGTTACCGTGACCCCGTAGCCATCCTGCTGGAAGGATGCAGGCTTCTCCAGACCACACTGCCCCTGAAAACACCTGCCAGGACATGGCAAATAGGAGTGTGCCTCCAGGTCAGCAGGAAGCACACTGAGGGCGTCCAGAGATCAGGGCGACAGTACGGATGCTCCCTCTTGGAAATGACTTTTCCCTTCCAGACCAGTCTGATAACACAAGAGAAAACGGAAATGTTAACCAATGCCCAATCAGTGTGGGTTTTTGCACCCTGCTTGAGTCATTTACCACTTGCTGGAACTACATTCAGTGTAAGCAGGATGTTCTAATTCTGTCCTGTTACTTCTGGGAGTGGCCCATCAGATGCTCAGTGAAGGTCCTGCAGCTCTCCAGGGCTGTGCTTGCATGGGACAGGTTGGATGAAGAAGCCGGAAATCTGCTCTTTTCTGATTTTGGCTTCTCAGCTGAATGTAAATAAAAAGATGGAAGATAAAATGTAGAAAATTGCATTAGCATGATTAGGGGTCTTATTTGCATAAAAGAGTCTTTGAATCACAATTACCCTCTGGCTTTGGACCCTGCTTTTCTTGCCTTTCCTATTATCCGGTCCAAGGTCATTACTAAAAGGCTTCCTGTTTCATGGAACAAGACTTACTAAAATATTAATTTCATTGCCCAAAGTAGATTCATATGGTCTGGTGAATAACTTGAGGTTCTGTCAGAATTACAAAATAAGAGAGTTATTTTTTATGCCTTCAGAAAGGTGGTTCATGGATTTGAGTAACAGGCAGCTAAAACTTCATTTTGCCTATCTTTGTGACAGAGATGGGTAAAAATCTCTATGTTCTTTGATAATTATAGCAGGAAAACAACGTAACTGGGTAAGTTGCGTGTTCAAGGCATCATGGAGGTTTTTTTGTTGTTTTATTTTGTTTTCATTTAATTGTACAATGACTGCATTTGAATTTGATGCATAAGACTCTGGGAGAGAAATGAACTTACAACATTTGAAGCATAGAAGTATTCTCTCTCTTTTTTTTTTTAAAGAAATATAGGTAGACCTTGAGTATTCATGATTTTGTTGAATGCTTTTTCATTTTCTAACACAAAAGCTTGATTTCAATGCGGTTTTCTTGTTGTTCTCTTTGCAGCCTTAGCTGTGTGTGTAATTTAATCCAGTATATTAAAAAGAAATTGCATTCTTCCATGGTAAAGGAAAAAAAAATCCCTCAGTTTTCCTTAGTATTAGCTAATGATAATAATACTTGGAAGCTCAATTCCTGAAAACAAAATAAGACAAAACAAAAACAAGAGCCAAACTGTAACTGAAGGCTTTCGCATCATTACAGGCAACAGCCTGAGGCTGAAACAGATACACTTTGAGAGAGTTTGGCTCATTTCATTGATATTTTGTGTGTTGTGAGCAGACATGCATTTTTCTTGGTCCAAGTCACATATATTAGTTGACAAAAGCCAGCAACTTACTTACCTGGTCTCACTTTGGAAATAATCCTCGAAAGTTACTATTTTACTGTTCATTTTTCCCCCAAGCTGGTTTTGCTCCCAGAGTGACTTAGTAGCTCTTTGCATAGCTACTTTCCAGTCAATTTTATAATCTGTACTTGTCCCCCCTTCCCCGCGCCCTCCCCCGTGACTGAATTGCTGGAATCATTTCTGTTTTACTTTAAAAAGCAGTTTGCTTCATGTCACAACAAAATAAAGCATGGATTAGAAACAGCATTGCAGTTTCAGACTTAATGCCTTTGTGACATCTCATTGCTATGCAAATAAGATTCAAGGAGGTCATCCCTTTAACAGTTGCTCTAGCCCTGGTATCTACTTGATATTCGTTGGCCAAACTTACTAAGCATTCATTACAGAGCTAGCCTAGGTGTTTAACTCTTTGTTGGCTTTGAACCTGCTGTTCCAATGCTGCTGAGCCAAACTGCGCCTCCTTCAGCAGATGTCTTCATTTTGGGGACCTCCTTGCTTCTCCCCTCTTCCTCTGGGCACTATGGGGACCTCAGGAAACCTAGTACTCTACTGTTTGCAAGAAACACTTGTTTGTATGCCACGACACATTGGAAAAGCTCATTTGTGATGTTTCCTTTGCTGTCTCAAGTGTTTATCATTG
Organism: Enhydra lutris kenyoni; assembly: GCF_002288905.1. NCBI lineage: Eukaryota > Metazoa > Chordata > Mammalia > Carnivora > Mustelidae > Enhydra > Enhydra lutris. The sequence continues at coordinate 8,894,392 of NW_019154121.1, read as the reverse complement.
CTAAATACAGTATTTTTAGATAAATGTTTTATTCACTTGCATCTGTGTCAAGTTCCTGCAAATATTTCATAGAAAATGTAGGTCTGTGCTGCTAAATGTTCAGGTAATACTTATTTTAAAATTAATTGTCTGCTATTCGAATTTGATTTCATCTGGTTTCACAGCTGTGTGTAAGTAGTCACTGAAGGTGGAGGAATCTGATTTTGATTCCGTAAGAACTCACTGCCTTTAATGAGTGCAGATTATTGTTGGTGTTTCGTTTGCTTGGTTAAAAGATTTTTTTCTTTAACTCACTAGTCTGCTAGGTATTTTTTTAATGTGGTTATTAAAATACCCATTTCTTTTATAATTCCACTTAGGAATGAGCCTTCTGCAGTTTGAGCGACTGGCCATATTTGAATGGTTAACTCCCTGAGTGATTGTTCTTTTAGTGACTATTTCAGTCCAGTGGATTTCCTTCACATACCCGCAGATACAGGGCTGTTTACACACTGAGTTTGTTCTGTGATTTGGGCTAAAATAAATACTAACTGAAAGAAAACACACCTTACACTCAATGTAGAGGTTTAGGAACTGTGGAGAAGAACATTCATCCTGCATGTTAAGAATTAAAATGATAACTTTGCCAGAAGGGGGAATATAAGCAACTTTGTTTTTTAATACTGAGAATTCTAAAAGGAGGGCTTGACTCCTTTCACGGATTAAGAAGGTGTCTCTGGATTAAGGTATTGAATCAAATACAAATCTTTTTAAAAGATGCTACTTTGGCCTTTTATAAACCAGCACAGGACTAGAAGTGCCTTATCTGACTGCCTACTGGCGTGAAGGACTGCTCAGACATCTGATAATGACGGGTTATCTTGAATTGTGCTGAGAGAGGCATTACTCCTTATGATTTGGATCAAGGGCAGGGGGAAACTATGAGTAGTTAAAATAGCGGAACGATATTTTTTGAAGGGCCAGTTAAGGGCGACTTCCAAGTGAAGACTTCGAACCTCCCCTTTGTGTGGTTCCCCCCCTCTTGTCCGGTTCTTCACGGGCTCATAAATATTCACAGAGACCCTGTTATCCTGTGACACCTTGCTGGCTGCTGGCAGGGTCAAGGAGATAAATACAACACCGTTCTTGACCTCAGGGAACTGAAAGTGTGGGGATGTGGTCAGGCCTGCTGGTAACCGCAGGGGAGTAGAAAGGCGTATTGCTACAGTGGGTGTGCTCTGCCGCTTTCACGTGCACGTGGGTGTGCTCTGCCGCTTTCACGTGCACGTGTCCTCTCTGAACTCACCTGAGTCCTCCAGGCACTTCTGTGAAAGCAGGACTCCCCCGACCAAGGCCAGTGCCTCCCAGCACCGGAGCTGAGGGTGGTTCATTACCCAGTAATTTACCACTAAGAGTCAAGGTTCTCGACTTGATGCTTCTGATCCGTGCTGGTACTTATTTCTTCAAGGAGCAAGTTGAAGGCAATGCTGTTTTATCTAGTAGGGATGTTCTGAGAACCTGGATGTATAGGTTTCAGAGGTGTGTTTTTAAAAGCAAAATTGCGATGAGATCTTTTCACTTCAAGAAGCCCTGCAAGTTCAGCTTGCGTCAAGAAACAAATGTCATTTATGAGTTGCAAATTTGGATTTACTAAAACAGTGTTAGAATTTAAAATCAGGGGATAGTTTTCAATATTCTAGATTATCTTGGTGCCTGGCAGCTGCCTCTCCTCTGTTGTCTTCCTTTTTCCACCTAAACCAGATGTTGAGTGCAGGACTTGTTGAATTGCAATCAACCAGTATTGATTAAAATGAGAACAGGAGTCAAAGTGAGTGAGTAGGTATTAGCTGAAATGAGAGAAAGTCTGAAATTCATTTGTCTCTGCTGTCATTGTTTTCCATGTCCACAACTGATTCCATGGACTGTGTTCAAGTGTGGGTGACTTATAATAGCAGTAAGTTTTCTTTGGGGGCCTTTGGAGAAAGTTTTAAACATGAGTTTGCTCAAAGTGAGGTGGAAATGTTCATTGCCAGAAGCCTTGATTTAAAAAAAAAAAAAAAAGAGGTCTATGTTTTAAGAAATTGTCTTTTTTTCTTCTAATTAGAAAACTCGGAATTTTTTTTTTAAGATTTTATTTATTTATTTGACAGAGATGGAGATCACAAGTAGGCAGAGAAACAGGCAGAGAGAGAGGGGGACGCAGGCTCCCTACTGAGCAGAGAGCTCGATGCCTGGCTTGATCCCAGGACCCTGAGATCATGACCTGAGCCCAAGGCAGATGCCCAATGACTGAGCCACCCAGGCACCCCTGTCTGAATTTTTTTTTTTTTTAAATTCATTGTTTTTAAAAATCTACTTTCTTGTTTGAAGGATGCCGGTTAATAGAATGCTTAAGTCTCACTGTTGTCATCAGACTTCACAAAACCAATGTAGAAGAGTTCTTCTTGGCTTGTTAATGGGGTAAAATGCTACCAGATGAGCCTCAGTGCTGTGGTTTGTGGTCTGGACCAGAAGCCAAGGACTTTAATTTTACATCCAGATTCCGAACCATGAACTTATCACTGGCTATCATTTTTTTAAACAATTGACCCAATTTTCATTAACATACCTTAAAATACTTAACTTCAGCTCATTTAGTATTGTGACTATTCATTATATGAAACCGTTCATAAAGATCAAAGTTTAGAGAAATGAGCATCTAAGTATATTTAATGTCTCATCATTCCATTATGATTCATATCGCAGTCTGTTTCTCATACACACGTTTGATTAGAATGTTCCTCTCTGCCTTACAACTTTTTCCCTCCACTTGAGGGTCAGAATCCCCTTTTCTGGGTTTTTAGGAGAGGCTTTTGAAGTAGCTTAGCCCCAAAAGCCCATGCAGCTGTTAACTGACATGGGAGGAGCGGGGAGAGAGTTTTGAAATGTGAGATTTTGAGGTTATCATATTGTTCTGCACTGTGTTTAGATCATTGGCTTCCCGAATGAACTCTGGGCTACTTTGGGGTAAAAACGCTTTCATGTTCACTTTATGGCCTGTTTAGCATTCTTAGGTTGAGTAAATAAAAATACAGATCAATGAAATTCGAATTGCAGATAAACACTGAACAATTCTTCAGTATAAGTATGTCTCAAATATTGCATAAGACACATTTGTATCTGGCAGCTCGACTCCTGCACAGATGGCAGCTTATCCTATAGAGGGTGTTGAGAAAGAGTTGAATGAAAAGGAAGGAGCCTTTGGGTGGAAATATCCAGTAGTTGAATATACTAATTTAGAGCACAGTGAAGCTTGATTCAAGAGTCATCACATGCATCGGTGGTACTTTTTTTTTTTGTTTTTAAGATTTCATTTATTTATTTGAGAGAGAGAGAGAGTGAGAGAGATCACGAGCAGTGGGAGGGGCAGAGGGAGAAGCAGTTTCCCCACTGAGCAGGGAGCTTGATGTGGGACTCCATTCCAGGACCTGGGATCATGGCCTGAGCTGAAGGCAGACCCTTAACCACTGAGGCCCCACGTAGCTGCATGGGTGGTACTTGAAGCCCTGGGGATTTTCCAGTGTTATTATGTGGACCAGTGGTTTTCTTTCTTTCTTTTTTTTTTTTAAGATTTATTTATTCGTTTGAGAGAGAGTGAGAGTGAGAGAGAGAGAGCGTGAGTGTGGCAAGGGGCAGAGGGAGAGAGAATCTTCAAGCAGATACCCTGCTGAGCGTGGAGCCCGATGTGAGGCTCGATCTCAAGACCCATGAGATCATGACCTGAGCCGAAACCAAGTGTCGGATGTTTAACTGACTGAGCCACTCAGTGCCGCTGGACCAGTGGTTCTTAAACTGTAGTTGAGCATCAATCAGTTGGAGGGTTTGTAAAACATAGATTCCTGTGCTTCCCTCCATTATTTCCTATTTGTTTGGCTTCACAGGGAACTCAAAGACTACATGTCAATGCTGCTGGTCTGGGACCATCCTTTGGGAGTTACTGCATAGACTGTCTAGAGAGGGACCAGCAAATATTTTATGGAAAAGACCAGATGTTAAGTATTTGGGGCCATGCAGGGCATACCATCTCTGTCACAACTACTCATTCAACTCTGCCTGAGTAACTTGAAAACAGCCACAGAAGGTTATGTAAAGGTATCTAAATGAATGGGGTGCAAGTAAATTTTATTTACAAAAACATGTGACTGGCCCCATTAGGCCCATAGGCCAGCTACAGTTTGCATCCCCTGCTGTAGGGTGAGAAAAGGCAAGAGTTGAGGTTGCCCGGTTTTAAGAATTGGGCAGAGAAGAAGGAACCAGAGAAAGAGCAGTCTGAGCCATGGAGGACCACCCAGAGGAAGGGATGAACCCCAAAGCCAAGGAACCTGATTTTCAAGAATGAAAGTATGAGTCACTCTCACCCACAGTTGGAGGGGCCATTACGGACGCAGGGGTGGATGGCTGCTGAAAAAAGCCATTGAATTTGGCCATTAGGATGTGATACTGACTGTGGAACAGAGGGGGATGCCTGCCAGATGGCAGTGGGCTGAAGCGAGGGAAGAGGTGGCAGCAGCAAATTTTGAATACGCTTTCAACAAGTTTGGCAATGAAGGAATGGAAGGGGTTGGGGCTGAAGCCTGAGGAGAAAGTTGGAAAGTTGGATCTGGGGAGGTTTTGTTTTGTTTTGTTTTAATGAGGATAGACAAAACAAGTGTGTTTAGGGCAGAGAGGAAAGGGCCAGTAGAAACAGAAACCTGGCCAGTGTACACACACCGTCTCCTAAGAAAATGGCGCCCCGGGAGTTGTGCAGCACGTGCTGAAAGGGAATCAGATGCAAATACAGGAAAGGGGGGTAATTAATGAAGAAAAAGCCTTCACAAGACACAGGATGGGAAGGGATGAAGATAGCCTGCAGGGATTGCACATTGGACTGCTAACAGGGAAGTCCTTCCAGGACAGGAGTGGGTGAGGATCGCTCCATTCAGGTGAAGGGAAGGAAGGGAGTTCCCGGAGGGCTGCCCGTGTTCCCTTGGGGAAGTGGAAGCAAGTTTGGAGTGAGGAGAGTAGGGGTCTTACGGAAATTGGTCAAGGCTTAGGGTAGACAATGAGGCAGAGTCTGTCAAAACTAAGTACCAAGCTTGCCAGGCATCCCTGAGGGCTCTGCTGGGGCCAGAGCTCATCCGTCAGGGCACGTACACGTCCCTGTTATATGGAGTTCTGCCATGGTCCGGAGCAGCCTGGGAACTGTACAAAGCAAAACAGACAAGAGGGCTGATTCAGAATTACAGGTTGCCCAGAGAGATGGGTCAGAAGGACATGGGGTGATAGAATTTCAGATGCCTCTGAGTGGAAATGTTGGGAAAAACTAAGTGTAGGGGAGAGAATGAAAGCGAGACTGCCCATGTATCACCTGAAGTCTTGGGGAAGATGAAGGACGGGTTTAAAGAGAGATAGAAGGGGGTTAGAGAAGATCGGAAGTTATTAGAGTTGTGGGTATTTTGTAGCAATTTCAGAGATGGGGCTGTTCCAAGGAATGACAGAGAACTAGGCTGTGCCTGTGAAATTAGACTCTGGAGTGGAGTGAAGGTAGTGTTTTGTGGCTGCCTTGTTGAGGGGAGTTGGATGGGGAGGTTAGCAGAGGGGACCTCGAAGTCACATGACGTGATGGCAAGAGAGGAGAAAGCTCTTGCCCCAGCAGAAGAGACCTCATCCTCCACCTGCCTTAACTTTGCTACTGAGCTCAGCCTTGAAACGTCTTCTCTTCTGATTTTTTTTAGAGCCGCTACTCCTTGCTCATTTTTGTCTTCTCTGCCCTTGCTAGTTGTGACATTCCTCATTCTGTGACTACTGAAGCAACTCACCACACATTTTCACTCTCTTTCCTCATTTTTTCCCTTTTTAACATTTTTAAAAATTTTAAAAATAATTTTTTATTTTTTTATAAACATGTAATGTATTATTAGCCCCAGGGATACAGGTCTGTGAATCACCAGGTTTACACACTTCACAGCACTCACCATTAAAATTTTTTAAATTTTTAAAGAGGATTTTTTATCCGAGAGAGAGAGAACACAAGGGAAACAACAGACAGAGGGAGAGGGAGAAGCTGGCTCCCTGCCAAGAAGGGGAGCCCGATGTGGGGCTGGATCCCAGGACCCTGGGATCATGACCTGAACTAAAGGCAGACACTTAGCTAACTAAGCCACCTAGGCATCCCTCATTCCTCATTTTTTTCTAGCTGGCAGAAGCATGAAGAAAGATTCAGACACAGAGGGTACCTCTCTGTTGGTAACTTGAACTTCTGTGACTGTCCATTCTAAATCAGAAGGAAGTCGTTTTCCAGTGTCTTCTATACAGGAGAGACCAAGTCTTCCTCTCTACCAAGGATTACAAATTGTTAGGGGTTGCTGGTAACTTCCAGTCTATAGTGTGCCTGACTTCTTTGAGGAAGCCTGTCTATCACAACAGATTTGGACCTGTCTTTTTATATTCATGCTTCTGATTTCAGAGTCTTCTAAAGACAAACAGGAACTATTTCCATTAGAAAATTCAAGCTCACATAGATGATGACTTTAATAAATGAAATAAAAATAACGTTCAAATGGACATTTAAAAAAAGTTTAGAACAAATGGTTAAAATGGCATCCTAGAGGATCCGTGCTTCAAAGGATTATCTCCTCGTTGCTCCAGTCCTTCCTTCCTTTCCTCTCTCCCTCCTGCTATCCAACCATATTCTTTTGCCTACGGAAAAGAGGACTAGGTTTTAAATTTGTCTTTGTCTTTGAAGCTTTTCCTTTTTTTTACAGGAATGGCTTGATTTATATCTCATACACTCATGTATCAGTTGAAAAAATCAGAGAAAATGAATTAGAAAAGTGTATCATTTTTTGTATTTGAATCAACACATCTCACACTACATTTCATGTCTCATGCCGATGGCATTGCCCTCTGCATTTTTTCCCTCCAGTTTGGAATTGCCAAAGGAAAGATGTAAATATGAAAGGTAACAGATGTTGGAGAAAAGATTATTAGAATAGCTGTCAGATGTTATGAATACCCTGTTTTGTTGGAATGTGTACACATTTACCTTTTGACTAAATCTGTGCAGAAAAGTTTACCATGTACTTGACATCCATTAGTATCTTGAGAACTGAAATATTAAAAACAAACTTAAACTCTTAAAACAAAAACAAAAACAACACTAGCCCAACTTTGTTTATATTGTCATCGTGGGAAGTAATAGATTATTGGTTAATCCACTGAGCTACCCAGGCACCCCATGAAATAATAGATATTGGTAAAAGAGGAACAGCTGGTGGGGTAGTACTTGGCAGTCATACGTAGGATCTCAAATCTTAACTGCATGAGAGTGACGTTCCCATATAAGTTTTGGTGAGGCATATAGTTTGGTATTGAAAGAAACTGTGGTACAGAGTTTCTAAGGGGCAGAATTATTTTCAAGAACATAACTACATTAATGATCCTGAAAAGATAACAAGAATCATGGAGTGTTAAGGCTGGAAGAAACTTTAGAATGAATTTGATTTAATCTCCTTTTTTAAAAAAATTAATTTTTTTTTTTTTTTTTTACAGGTGAATTGAGGTACAGAGAAAGGGTGAATGAATTGTCCAAGATCAGTTAGGGACCTAGTGAGGGGCTAGAATCCTACTCTAAAATCCAAATTCTGTGCCCATCACCAGTTGGCCATCTAGATTTAAGTACCTCAGCCATTTCAGCATCTAAGGCTATACTTTAAGGTTGTAGTGGGTATTTTGAAAGACTTAGTTGTGGCTTAAAAGTAAGTTAAAGTACCTGCATTTTGCTTGTGAAATACGGAAATGTTTTGACAGCTGCGTCACTTTGGACAAACATTATCACCTCGGGTGAACTTGTAGGGAGTAATTTAGATAAAAATGATGAACTGGAGGGGGAATGGGAGATTGTAACAAGGCAGCCGGTGCATGTACGTACAGACCCACCACCTGTGACTTAGAAGTGAAGGCACTGAGAGGCGCATGCAATCTGAAATGTGTCTCTCACTCATCAATCAGTGTTTATCAGAACTGGAGGTCTTAGTAAGTGAACTGAATGCTCTCAATTCAGGCATGTCAGTAATCGCCATCGACCAAGCGTTCTGTCACACCTGCCTGCTTTTCTTTCTTTTTCTCTTTACTTCATTACATATTGATTGACTTCTTGGGTTTTACAAGTTCATAAATCACCTTCTTTTGAGAGGCTTTTTGGCTTTTGTGTGTGTAGACTGAGGGTTCTGGAAAAGATGGATACTCAAATCAGAGTAACAAAGAACTTCATCTTCCCTCCTTCAGCTTCGTATGCAAGAGTGAAGCATCAAAAGACAGTGTCATTATGATGAGACAGATTTGAAAGCAGTATAAACACCCTCTAGAAACCTGGGATGCTAGCAGCCAGCTCTCCTCGGTTTGATGGAAGCTCTTGCCTTGCTCTCATGGAAGTCATTGGAGAGGGCTGGAGAGTCTTTACAACCAAGAAGAGGTTTTAATATTCATTACATAATGACACGCCACCCTTGCAAATTACGACAGATTATTACCCAATTGCAAATCTATAATCCTGATACAGAATAAAATAGATTCTCCTTTGTCTTACAGGGTTATGTTTTATATTGCCTGCAGTAGAATGATAGATGACTTGATATCTGAGATTTCTTCTGCTCCTAAAATTTTCTGAATACATAAATCTTAGGAAATGAAGTTTTGTTATCATTATTTCCATGAAAAAGTTCATTGTTTTCTCTGCTGTAGACATTCTAAATTCCTGGGTCCTGATACATTCATTTCTTATTGTTTTGGGATACAAACTGATATAAACTCTATTTTTAGTATCTAAGTGTTTTGGGTTATAATATAAACCAGTTGTATGACATTTTAAATTCTTATTTTACAGACGAAGCCTAAAACATTTTTTTTTTCCTGTTTACGAAGCAGACTTACATACAGAACAGAGTGAAGGGATGGTTTTCTATTTTTGGCATCTAAGCATTTTTTATTCTAATGTAAACCAGTTATATGAGACTTTTTTTTGGCAAGACCTATGCAGTGATACAATATTAATGCCCAGTGTCTTCTTAAATAACAAGTAAGTCAACTTCATAGGTTGATAAGTCTAGCCTTAGCAACAAAAAATCATTTTCCGGGAAGTTTTTAACAGTTGATTCAATTTGGAGATATTCAGTTATTCCTTTCTGAATTAATTTAATTTCTGACAGCCAGTTTAATACATCAAAAGGGAAAAAGAAAGAAAAACTGCATTTGAGGATGTCTGTAATTAATGGAGCTCACTTCTAAAGAACTCCAGACTGCTAAACCCTTGCTTGTGAGTAAGTGGCTTATTCTGAAGGGACAATGCTTTGAAAGAACAAAACAATTGAAGCCTGAGGAGAGGGTCTCTGAACCAATTTCCACTTTGGTGATTTGGAGCCATTGCTTACATGTTCTCCATGAGGATGAGGCAGGAGAAGGACAGGAATGGCTCTGGGAGTCACTGTCATCTCTCAACAGAGTTTGCCAACAGAATTTACAGGCATAAGTGAGTCTTTTGCACTAGTTTAGGAAAGTGACATTGACTTTCACAATGTTGCTACAGAAAGTCAAATCAAACAAAGTGCAGTGGTTAAGATAGCCATCCTGACTGTGGATCAGTCAATTCCTACAGTGCATGTGGTGTTTTCTTGAGAAAGTTTGAGTAAACACGGATCTAGAGAAATTCCCTTTAAACCACAATCTCAAAACCCAAATGAAATATATTTCACTCTCTTTAGTAACAGTAAGCATTTGTGTTTGTTGAGAGCCCGTACTGTGCTAAGTACTGCATAGGTGGCCTCATGGAAGCTTTCTCACCTCTGGCTTCTGAGGTAGGTACAGGTGAGCACTGAGCCTGAGCAAGGCTATGTTCCTTGCTGATGGTTGCACACCTAGTGAGAAATGGAACCCCCAAGTAGGTGGGACATTACAGTTTTCCTTTAACAGCTGGAGTTATACGTCGTATTACACTAATTGAATTCATCAAATGATTTGTCCTCGTTTCTCTAGGAACTTTTTTTTTTTTTTAAGATTTATTTGAGAGAGAGAGAGATCAAGAGAGCACAAACAGGGGGAGCAGCAGAGGGAGAGGGAGAAGCGGGCTCACTGTTGAGCAGGGAGTTCAATATGGGGCTTGATCCCAGGACCCTGGGATCATGACCTGAGCCAACGACAGATGCTTAACCAACTGAGCCACCCAGGCACCCCTCTTTAGGAACATTTAGAATGTTACATTTAGACAAAAAAGCAAGTGCTTTGTTCTTAAAAACAATGAAAATCAGTTAATGAAATTGTTGAACTAAAATTACCTCATGATGATCTGATTATAGATTTTCCACAACCAGGTATTTTTCCAGTCCTATTTTCCTTATGTCTTACTTCTCCAGTAATGTGCTTAAGGAATTCATATTTATTTTAGTATTAATTGAAGGAGAAATCTAATTTTAAAAAGATAAAGCTACTGGATTAAGGCCCACAAATTATATTTAATCGTTGTAAATTACTTTTTCATCAATTTGTTGAATAAATAAGAAATGAGTGCCTACTCTGTGCCAGGCTTTTTGAAGCAGCAAGATATAACATGGGAGACAAAGGCAAGGTTCTGCCCTCATGAAAATTACGTTTTGTGGGGAAAGATAGCCAATAAACGTTTTTTTTTTAAATTCATCAATTTTTTAATTCTCTGTGACCTAGAAAGTACCTGTGAACAAACTGATGTGTTGAAAGGGCTCTTGGTTTACTTGGAAAACCATGTGTTCGCTCCTATTTTACTTGAAAGTTCCACACAGGTAACTCACTGGTTACTTTTAAAGATGCGACTTGGTTATCTAGGGTTATGTGTTATTTCATTTTCAACCATTATCACTTTATGAAATAACAAGGCTCCTTGGCCTGCTCAGAAATGCATAAAGGGATCAGAAGCTGCTTGGCTGGGTCGAGCTTCTGGAGAGACCCAGGGAGCCAAGAACCAAGTATCTGAGGAGAAGCATGAAGTGCTGGGGGAAGAATGGAGAAGATCAGTGAGGCAGCTGTGCCCCAGAGCAGCTTTGCTGCCCAGTCCTGGGAACTGAGAGCTCTTCCTCCTAAGCTGTGTATCCGTGTCAGTTTTGCGTGTGTGAAATGGAATCAAAAGAACTGAAATCGTGTAAGTTCAGCCGCTCTTGTGACCATCTCAACCATACTAGCCGACTCTGTTGCCCCAAAGTGACACGATTGGCAGTGGAATGAAGACTGGAACCTTATGACCACGTCTCAGGAATCCTGTGCTTCTGGAAGGCTCTTCTTTGAAGGGACATCAAGGAGAGAACAGTCTTCGCCTAAATCATCCCAGCTGAGCACCTCAACAGATTTACTTGGCCCCAAGCATGGCTGTGGGACCATGTGTCATTTCCTCTCCTTCCTACTGGTGTTTCTTGACTCTGTCCACTTCAGTGTCTAACAGTCATGTGCTAGTGAAAGCTCTTTCCTGAGCTGTGGCTCCCAAACCTAGCTGGGCCTTAGGATCGGGGCAGCTGTAGCGTTACAGATTCCTAGGTCCTGCTGACTTAGGCCACTTACTTGGCAAAGAAGAAGCAAGGACGTGCTGGTAAACCTTCCTCCAGCAGCACTAGTTTAGGAAAGTGATTCTCTCTGAACTCCGCACCATGCATCCGCTGGAAGGAAATCTCTTCACCCACCCCTCCTTCCTCCTCTCCTGTCCTATAGCACTTAAGGTAAGGAGGAGTTAAGTGGACAGTATCCATGTTGCTTTTCCCAGGAACCTGACTGACACTCCGAGATCAGCAGTCAAACCTAAGTCTCTCCAGCTCCTTCTGTAATTATGGCCATACTTTCCTCCTACTGCTGACTTTTTGCCTGCAGTAGGCAGTGTTTTATAGGAACGGGGGTCCATTTGTAGCCTCTCTCACATTCTTGTGGTCCATCGCATAAGAATAGGGCTGTATTCCTCTCCTCCCTCATCCCCTGGACAGCTTATGCTTCCCTTTCTCCTCCTAAAGCCCTGCAGATTTGGTCCCTCCTCTTTTTTCGGATGTCTTATTAGTTTGTCTTTTCCTTGGTGGATTTAAACATGTCACGCAAAACACTAACTTCACACTTGCCAGCACTGTCCTTCATTCTTACTCATTCTTCCTGCTTACTTCCTTGCTTTCTGCTCTGATTTTTTTCCTCTTTGAACGGGGACTCATTTGCCAAGGCACCTCAGGCATATTTATTCGCTCTTTGGAAAGGAAGCCCACTGGAAAGTGTAAGGATAATTGTTCAGTACTCAGGATTTATAGAGTATTTCTTCACAGTAACTCAGGTTTCTTTTAATGTGAAGTAATTCTCTTCTTAAACCAAATTGTAACCATGATTTAGCCATATTTTCTTTCCCAGTTCTTTTTTAAGAGGCAAATCTTAAGAAGTCAGCCTCTGTGAGGAACTAGTTTACTGCAGAGAGGTCCAAGGTAGTGGTCCAGGCAGACAGCAGATTCATTGACTTATAGAATCTCAAACTGGAGGAGATATGGAAAAGATTCCCAGTCTTCTACTATTGACGAAGTCTGGACTGAAAAGATCACATTTCAAATTCCTAGATCACTCTGAAATTTAATTCATTTGGGTTTGGATACTTGAACTAATTAAAATCAGGTATTAGTAATTCTTTAACATTTAAAGCAGTGACATCTTTTCTTGACATTGAAATTCTCCATGGAAGCTCCAGGTTTGAAATAGATAAAAATGAAGTGTCTCTGGTTGGAGGGGGAAAGGCTCTGTACTCTGGTAGGCTCTGGATTAAGGATTCTTATCTTATACCCTTGTCATTTCTATCTGGCATACCATGCTTCTTCTTCTTCTTCTTTTAAGATTTTATATATTTATTTGAGAGAGAGCATGAGCTGGGAATGGACAGAGGGAGAGGAACAAGCAGACTCCTGACCAAGTACAGAGATTAACTTGGGGCTTGACGTGGGGCTCGATAAGGGTCTTGAACCCAGGACTCTGAGATCATGACCTGAGCTGAGGTTAGATGCTTAACCAACTGAGCCACCTAGGAGCCCCTGGTATACTGTGCTTCTTGCCAAGAGATGGAAGGTAGAGGCAAAGTAGAAATCCAGTGACTCTGCTTCTCTCTCTCACCTCTTAAGACTATACTGCATTATCCACACCAAGGGCCCTATTCTCCACTCCACTTGTCTTATGGGCAATAAGACAAGATTAAAGAAATACTGATATCCTGAGAAATCTCACAGAAGGATCCAGGAGCCTGAGTTTTATTTTATTTACCAGACTGCTAGATAAAATATTACATTAATGCATTTTAGAAAGATTTTAAGGAACAAAGTGTGGAAAAAGAAATTTCAAACAATTAAGTTCCTATTGGCTGGAAATACTAACCCTTGTCACTGAGCACGTGAGAAAAAAATGAGGTGTTCCTATGTTTAAAAATTTACATATAAAAACCTTTTAAATTATGCAGGGGGGAATCTTAGGTAAACTCCAAACCGGTGTTGGATGCCAGACTAGAAGGCAGAGAACTGCTTGAGATTTGGGGACTGGAGAAGCATTTTATGACATGTTACCCTATTGAAATTTTATAGGAACTTATTTAATTTCTAGGCACACACAGACAACCAGGGAGAGGTGGAAGGAAGGTTGACATTTAGAGACTTTATTGGCGGCCATCTTGTATTACTAAAAAAATCAAGCAGTTGGCTGTGCCATTTACCTGGGCAGGACTCAGGAATTCACATGTTATAGAAACAGAGCTAGTGGCACCTTTGCATTTATAGATGCCATGACCAAAGTTAACCCTGGGTAATAGCCCCATCAACAACATTGGAGGTCAGTGTTTTCTGGTCCTCCAGACCGGGACGGTCCCTTGCTATCTCCTTTCACAGGGTCCTCCAGGCAATGATCCTGACTTTATTTAATCATTTTACATCATTTTTAATTTTAGGGTATTCTTTGGTAAATTTTATGTAATTATTTGGATAATTTTTAATATTAGGGTTTTTAAAATAAAAGTTTCTCATTACCTTTATAAACACCTTGTGGGCAGATACAATCTTTGTCTTCTTATTACTGGATTCCTACTATCTAGCACAGTTCCTGCCATAAAGTAGGGATTCAATTAAAAAGCATATTGAAGGAAGGAAGGAAGGAAAGAAGGAAGGCAGGCTGAAACAATCAGATTTTTACATGCTCATCAGTGAAGAAGAGCTATTGTGAACACTTAGAGATTAAGGAGTAAGTCTCTTGAAGTAATTAAGTACATGCTGCTCTGGGTTGAGTCTGGCTTTGTAACTCCCTGACTCTTCGGAGACTGGGAATTTACTTAACCTTTCTGTGGCTTAATGTCCTTCTCAGTAAATGGGTGATGATAATAGCACCTACCTTTAAGAATTTTATGACTATGAATTAGGCATCTGGCACAGAGTGGGTGTTCAACATGTAAAAAGTGGGGTAGGTAACAATGAACCTCCTTTAAGACTAAGTAAAGGAGAAATTTCACCGCCATATATATTTTGCACTGTCACCAATTGGAAACAAAGATACCCAGAGTGGGTAAAACCAGAGAAGCAGGCATTGCCCAAGTAACTGAAATGTAGAGGTGACATCTACCCCATTACAGCAGAGGAAATCAAGTAAAAATAGAAAGTAGTTGAGCTCTGATGTAAATATTATTGTCAAACATTGATCTAAAAAAATACAAAAATCCATCATTCTCTTCTGGATATTGATGTGTGTTAATGGAGACCTTTTGTTGTTGAGCCTAAATGACACAACTAAATACTGGTGGTTTTGTTTCACCTTTTCCTCTTCTACTTTGAAAAGATTTGGCATCTATCCATTGGCATAGCAAATAGATCCTTTATGGAGCAGGGCATCTTGCTTCAGGAAGAATGTGGGTACCTGGTAGAGACTACCCTGGGAAGGTGCACATTTAATTCGCACATACTGTTAAAATGTCTGTGGTGTCCCTCAGCTACAGAGGAAATCCTTTCAGTGTTTGGAATTTATAGTTAGGGAATTTACAAGTGAGCAAGGTTATAAATGACTTATTTGTGGTTTTATATACATTTGGGGGGGCATCTCTGGGTGGCTAAGTGGGTTAAGCATCTGCCTTCAGCTCAGGTCATAATCTCAGGGTCCTGGGATCAAGCCCCGCATACCCCGTATACCACGGCTCTCTGCTCAGTGTGGAGTCTGCTCCTTCCTCTCTCTCTGCCCCTCTCCTACCCGTGCTTGCTTGCACACGTGCACGTTCTCTCTCTCTCTCAAGTAAGTCAACAAATAAATAAAATCTCTTTTAGAAAAGCATTTGAGGTCATAAGACAAAAGATGTCCTCCATATCTAAAGTTGTTAATATTATAAACAAATGAGATAAAGAAATAAAAAGGAATGAGGTATAAGAAAACTCAGTACAAAAAAAGGAAGAAAAAAAAAACCACCAAAACTTGAAAAGTAAAAAAACGATAACCCAGGCATTGTTTGGGACGTGTAAGTTGAATCTTTTCTAAATGCAAGGTAGTGTGGTTCTATTCAGGTAATAGTAATTTAAGTGCATTTATTACCATTAACATTTACTGTGGATTTTCTGTGGGCCACAAGGTGCTTTGTGCAAAGCATTTTTACATGTGCCAAGATCATCAGAGTTCTATAAAGTAGGTATTATTATGTCCATTTTATGCTTGAGAAACAGGTTTAGAAACATCACTTAATTTGGGATTATAGAAGCTAATTAATTGTGGAGTCGGGATTAGAACCCAGGTCTGCTGTGATCCTAGGGTGTCCTCTTGACTACAATTAAGCTGTAAATCATATAGTCTCAGCCTTTGGGCAATGTGGATTCTTTGCACCACTAGCAACAGGTCCTAGGTTGGTAAGTTTGCTCGTCTACGTTACTAATTGAGAATTTTAGAAGTTGGTAGCCTGCTTTTGACCATTCTGGTAGTGGAGTGAAATACTAAATGACAATCTTGTGCCCCAGCTCAGAAGTTGAGACTTCTGAGACGGGCAGTACGAAAGTTCCCACATGTTGAGGTTTGCTGGGGAGAACAGCTATGGTGAGGTTAACTCAGAAATGCATGCAATCCTGGTGTGGTCTTTTCCATTTCTGCCTAGGATTGTTTTGTCCCCTTGTAAAAAGCAGGGATCCTGGTCTTCGTAGCTGCTTGCAATTTCAGCTCAGGTCTTGTTATAAAGTTTACATTTCAAGCCTTTACAGTGGTACCAGGTTAGGCTACATTTGAAAGTGGCTGTGGGGGAGGCAACTTTAACATTTCCCCAGGGAAGTGGACTGGAAAATTGCTGGAGAGTGAACTGTAGGGAACAGTCTTGAATTAGTCTCTTGGGCTGGTCCTAATTACCTAATGGATTTTCCATCTCTCGAAATTTTAGGAAGGAAAAAAATCCCCTTTAAAAAATAACAACAAAAAAAGTGAAAGCTACAAACTCTTCCAATTCTCCTCTGAACTATAACCTTCTACCCTCCTGCCTAGCCTTGAAAAATAGGTGTGTGGAGGGATAGAGACAAGCGAAGAAAGACACGTGAAAGAGAAATCAGATTGACGTGCGATTGAAAACTCACGAATTACATAGCCCCATTTCCCCCCTCTAAATCATTGCTGAATGCTGAGATTCAGCTCCTTTCAGCCTTGCTTTAGGTGCAGTGGAAATATATTTTAATGAACAATATAACCTAATTATGATTGGGCATTTTATTTTTCCAGGGGCTGTGAAGGTATCTGCTTACTGTTTGCCTATCACAGTTTCCTGGTCAAAGGGGCACGTTATGTAATCAGTTTTTTCACCCAGGACACCCCCACCTTGCTTAGAAATTATATGTGGAACCAGGAACATTAAAGCCAGCCCCCTTCATCCCACCCCCCAGATAGTCCCAATACCTTTTCTATTTTAATGTTTTTTTTTTTTTTAATTATTCATGTTGCCCCCAAATGACAAAGAGTCTCCTCGCCCTTCTGCTTCTCTGGCTCTTATTATTACTGGCTGACGTGTGTAAGACCATGCTTGGCTCCAGGAATAACCATGCTCTAATAGAGGAAGCCAGCCCCTGGGATCCCAAATGCATTCACTGGAGCTGCCCATGTGAGTCCTCGCTGTGTGCCTGATGTTGTGTTAAGTCTGAGATGGACCCACAGTGAAACGAGCAATGACTCACTGCTTTGTTGATTGGGAGAATTAAGTCATTTAGAGAAGAAATGAAAACACCAGATATACCACGGCAAGAGCCCTAAGGGATCAAAAATGCCATGAAATGTGGACCAGGGAGATTTCGCCCTGACTTGAGGGATCACAGGAGAGGCCATTTTAATTAGCTCCAGTCTTGGCTGTGCCAGGAAGGGCTGGCGGCTCCGGCTGGGCACAGCAGCATCAGCAGAGGCCCAGGACTGCGGAGCACAGAGGTGCCCTGCAGGAGACCGTGCCTGGCTTCACTGATTGGAGTGTTGTGTGTGTGAAGGATGGCAGTAAGGGGAGTATATTGGAGCCAGATTTTGAAGAGTCCTGGATGTCAGAGAGGGAGCCTGGACTTGATTCATTAGGCAGTGGACCTTCACTGAAAAAATGTGAGCATTTTGGCATTATGAGAACCATGATGAGTGTTGAGTTATCTGTACTGCAGTGTGAACTGTGGACTGGAAGGACATGGGGGTGAAGGAAACAGACACTGAAGAGGCAGGTGGGTTAGGATGAGGACACCAGGGGATGGACCTAGAACAGGTGAGATGGAAATGGGGACCAGAGACCAAGGACATTTGGAGGAGGAACCACAGATGAAGCACTGATGAGGTGTCAGGGAGGAGTATTGGAATTTGGAGGACAAAGAGAAAGGTGGCCGCATTATCAGAATTAGGTGAGAAAGGGGGAATGTCTGAGCGTGTGTGCCTCTGTGTGTGTGTGTGTGTGTCTGTGTAATCTTGGGTAAGCAGCTTCACCCCTCTGAGCATGCTTCCACATCTGTAAAATGCGTCTTTAATTCTTATGACTCACTATTCCAAATGTCATTTGTTTAAGAAAAATAGAGAACAGAATTGTTCAAGTAGTTCTCAGAAAGTAAGAAAAGGGAAGGGCAGAAACACAGTATGGAAAGCTTCTGATTTTTTGCTGCTGCATAAGATTTAGACTCTTGACATTTAAAGCGGAAAGATACAATTCAAATGAATGACAGAAGGGTATGTTAATTAGTTAGTGAAGTGGAAGTTCTCCCCTTTGACACTTAAGATGGCAATAATTTGGGTGGTGCCTACACTGGCCACGTTTATAATCAAGGCTAATTGTTCAATGGGTAATAAACAGGAAGTGGGTTGAAATTTCTAAAGAGACCACACTAATGGCTGTGTAATGAATATTACAAGCTATGAAAAGAGAACTATAGGTCATATTCCTGTCTTACCTTTATATATGGTAGATGATACAAGGAGATGTCTACCTTGGAGTGGGGATATAGGTGTATTTAGTATTCAAAACTCAGCACTTCAGGAAGAACTGAAATCCTTCTCTGCATATGATAACTTGCAAATAATCCTATGGCATCTAAATGACTTGAAATTTTGTTGAGTTGAAATAAATTGGAAAGGAATCAGACCTATCATTGAAAACTAATGGACTGAGCTCTCCTCATTGCTGGAGGAGACCTAAATGGCCTGCCTCATCTTTAAAAGAGAAGGTTTTTGGTATGCTTTCATCTCTTCTTCCTTGGGCTTTTTTTTTTTTTTTTTTCCACATAAGGGATTGAGAGCGGAAGATGTGGTCGGGGTGTTTCTAAGGTGGGAGTGCAGTTTGTCCTCAAGTCTTTCAAGGGTAAGATAGTTCTACTTCTCAGGGGTAGGATCTATTATCCCCTGAGCCTCTGCTTTTTTTGATGCAGGAAAGTGAAGCTGGAGAGCTTTGTACAGCTGTCATGCAGAATTCTAAGCACCCATTTTATAAAACCTGTCAGTGTGACCTGGTTTCTTGGGCAGATGCAGCCTTTGGCTATAGCCTTTTCCCCTGCTACCCCTCTTCTTTCATCAGTTTTGTTTCCGGTTAGGAATGTTCCAGGTTTAGCAGCCTAGAAGGGGAGTGTGTGTGTGTGTGTGTGTGTGTGTGTGTGTAGAATATTCATTTATGTGATTGAACTCAGACTCACTATTTGTCTTCTAGGAGTCACATACAAAAAAAAAAAAAATTGACTCAGGGCTTTGGAAATTTTGCCCTATAGGGAAAAGAAAGAGCAGAAATCCTTATCAGCTTTCTTATTTGGTTATAATAGTGGTAAGGCATGAAATGGGAACAGATGGCATAAAAATAGCCAGATATCTCCTTTAGATGAATCTTGCTGACAATTAAAGAAAATAATCTTTGTAAACTCCCCTTTCAGTAGTTCTTTTAGGGTCACTAAGCCCCTGCGGGTAAATGTATCAATGTAGCAAGCTCTCATCCAGGTATGTTACAGGAAGCAGGCCATAAACTCATTCAGGACCCAGCATCTAAACCAGGAAGGCTATCTGATGTATTTCTAATAGATAGATGGTAAAGTTAATGTATCACCTACCTGCTCCCTTATACGTCCTGTAGTTGAGAAGGTGTAGTTACCATCTTAGGTTGTACCTGAGGGGGTAGATGCAATAGATGGCCTATCTTTGATAAGTTAAAGTAGACATTAGAATACCCTTTAACAGAAGAGTAGAGAAGATTTGAGAATTGCAAGCTGAGTATGCAACATGTAGGACATCAGATAGACAACAAAATAACTTAAGTAGTGGGTATCCTATTCGCTTTTTGTCTGCACATATTAAGTAGTATGAATAGCTGGGAAAAAATTGTTATATCATTATCTGTGGGTAGTGCGGTGATAGTTTATTATAGGGCAGAGTTATTGAAAGAGAAAGAGCTGTATCATTATTCATATTAAAAAATGCTATGACAATGTACTACTTCAGATGAGTGTTGTTTCCATAAATCATCTCAAATCCCTGTACTCAGGGGATTTTTGAAAAGACAGTATTTTCAGAGGCAAAATTATTTCAGTTTCTTCATGGGAGGAATTTCAGAATGTAAGGAGGAATTCACCCAAGCAAGAAACCATTTAATGAGTTCATATCATTAAATAGGAAAGGTAAGGAGGAACAGGCACAGTTTAGAGATATCTTAAAGCAACTGTCCCCAACCTGGAGTGTCCCAGACTTCTGGGTAATTGGCGTGTGTGACAGATCTTTGTGTTGTAGACTGAAAGAAAAAACGTGGATTCTTTTCTACATTTTGGGTATTAAAATGACCTCATACCTACAAAAGTTGAGAATTGTCCTCTAAGGTAAGGTATTTGAAGAACAAAGCTTTCTTTCTCTCTCATTCTTTCTTTTTTTTTTTTTTTGTCTTTTAATTTGGTTATTTACTTATTTTTGAAATTTGTCTTGGAATCTTACCATGTGATATTTTAGCTCAGCTCAGAATAGCACAGCCGAATTACAGCCACCGACTGGACCCAGTTCAGTACAACACGGGACCTAAGAGCCTTGTATCTTCCAAACGTTTGTGCTGTTCCAGGCCCTTGGTGGCTACGTAACTTATATATTAATCCTGATTCCTCAAGGTGTTTCTTCCTAAAAGCAAAAAAAATGCTACAACTAAGAGTTAAGTGCGATGTACTTTGAATCTCCAAACCATTAGCTCTTTGACCTGTTCATGCTGGCTTGATGCCAAGGCATTTTAGCCATTCCTTTTATTAAAGATTCTTCAATTAATGCCTTCTAATTAATATCCAGTTACATTTACTCTTTCTTTTCCCCCCTGAATCCCAGGTTTTCCTATTCCTATATTGCTTCTTTAATATATATTGACTTTTTTCTTCATTTTTTTTAATTTAAAAAAAAAAATTTAATGCCTGTCTCCGGAAGAGTAAATGGACTCAGGCATTAATTTGCTTCCATGTGACCTAAAGAGACTTGGACGAAGGCCACCGTATTAGATTAGCTTTTGCTTACCAGAGGCATCTGAAATGATGAAATGGTGATAAGAACCTTCTGAGACAGAACATTTAATTGGAAATTCTACTGTTGAACAGATTATAAAATAGGAGGCCTCTTTAGCTGCCTTTAGTTGGTAATAACTGCTCATGGGTGGTTTAAATAGCCTTCAGAAATCCTTGTCTTTCCTTCTCTTATATTTTCCTGTAAATAGGTGTCAAGAAGTAGTTTCAGTGGATCTTTTGAGTACTGGATAGGAAGAACAAGTGTACACCCACTTGTACTTGAGTTCAAAGGAGTTGCTTGACGTATCAAGGTCTTTCTATCAGCTGATGAAACCTTAGCTCAGAATTTGGAGAATCTAGTCCTTGAACAGTTATGAAATATAGTAAGGCATTCTTGGCATGGCCCTTGTCAGAGCTCAGGAAAGGTCATCAGACCTTTAATGATACATCCAGTATCTCAGGAAATCAGACAAATCTCTTTCCCCATCTAGTGGAATTTTTGCCAGTCCTTTATGAGTAGGGCAGAGCATGATATGTTTTAAATAATTTAGTGAAAGGATTGAAACAATTTTTATTTTTTATAATTATTTGGGAATTTAATCCATACCCTTCTTGAGAAAATGAGATGATTCCACATGGGACTGTGATAAGACCAGGAAGAGAAAACATCCCCAGAAGAAGGGTTGGAGTGGTAATATCTATGTCTCTGAAGCTACAATGCCTGGCTGAAATGCAGTGGATTGTAAATGCCTCTGCCAGATGATTGCCCATTCTGCCCCACAAACAACAGGATCATAGAAGTATAGAAAAACAGAGACAAATTACTGTGGTCAAAGTAGCTACTGAAATGCAGATATTCCTCTTTGGGCTCTTGTACCCCTGCAGTGACATCTTTTATCTTCCTCCTCTTTTCCTTCTTAATTATCTTTACCTTGTAGCTGGTGACTGTGCCCCACGTTCTTCATTATAATAAATGGAGTACTAGTCACATGGACTTGGGAATCTTCAATGGCCCTTTTCCCAGTGTTCCCAGCACATAGATATGGGTTCTGCCCATCATTGTCTTTCTTTCTTTCTTTTCTTTCTTTCTTTCTTCCTTCCTTTCTTTCTTTCTTTCTTTCTTTCTTTCTTTCTTTCTTTCTTTCTTTCTTT